>NW_025745935.1:0-117500 GCF_021184085.1 Oncorhynchus gorbuscha | reverse complement strand
TTGTAACCGTAGATGGGGTGTGTGTGTGTAGATGGGGTGTGTGTGTGTAGATGGGGTGTGTTGTAACCGTAGATGGGGTGTGTGTGTGTAGATGGGGTGTGTTGTAACCGTAGATGGGGTGTGTGTGTGTAGATGGGGTGTGTGTGTGTAGATGGGGTGCATTGTAACCGGAGATGGGGTGTGTGTGTGTAGATGGGGTGTGTGTGTGTAGATGGGGTGTGTTGTAACCGGAGATGGGGTGTGTGTGTGCATTGTAACCGTAGATGGGGTGTGTGTGTGCATTGTAACCGTAGATGGGGTGTGTGTGTGCATTGTAACCAGAGATGGGGTGTGTGTGTGTGTGTGTGTGTGTGTGTGTGTGTGTGTGTGTGTGTGTGTGTGTGTGTGTGTGTGTGTGTGTGTGTGTGTGTGTGTGTGTGTGTGTGTGTGTGTGTGTGTGTGTGTGTGTGTGTGTGTGTGTTGTAACCGTAGATGGGGTGTATGTGTGTGTGTGTAGATGGGGGGTGTGTGTGTTGTAACCGTAGATGGGGTGTATGTGTGTGTGTGTAGATGGGGTGTGTTGTAACCGTAGATGGGGTGTGTGTGTGTGTAGATGGGGTGTGTGTGTGTGTAGATGGGGTGTGTGTGTGTGCATTGTAACCGGAGATGGGGTGTGTGTGTGTGTGTGTGTATTGTAACCGTAGATGGGGTGTGTGTGTGTTGTAACCGTAGATGTGTGTGTGTGTGTGTAGATGGGGTGTGTGTGTGTGTGTGTAGATGGGGTGTGTTGTAACCGTAGATGGGGTGTGTGTGTGTGTAGATGGGGTGTGTGTGTGTGCATTGTAACCGGAGATGGGGTGTGTGTGTGTGTGTGTGTATTGTAACCGTAGATGGGGTGTGTGTGTGTTGTAACCGTAGATGTGTGTGTGTGTGTGTAGATGGGGTGTGTGTGTGTGTAGATGGGGTGTGTGTGTCTAGATGTGGTGTATTGTAACCGTAGATGGGGTGTGTGTGTGTGTGTGTGTGTAGATGGGGTGTGTGTGTGTAGATGGGGTGTGTGTGTGTAGATGGGGTGTGTGTGTATATGTAGATGGGGTGTGTGTGTGTAGATGTGGTGTGTGTGTGTCTAGATGGGGTGTGTGTGTGTAGATGGGGTGTGTGTGTGTAGATGGGGTGTGTGTATTGTAACCGTAGATGGGGTGTGTGTGTTGTAACCGTAGATGGGGTGTGTGTGTGTAGATGGGGTGTGTGTGTCTAGATGTGGTGTGTTGTAACCGTAGATTGTGTGTGTTGTCAGGACCTCCGGGACCCTCTGGAGCAGCTGACTGATTTAGACCTAACCAACCGGGACCATAACAAAGAGAAGGCCATACAGAGTAACAGGTGAGAACATCCTGGTCCCTCTGACAGACCTAACCAACCAGGACCATAACAAAGAGAAGGCCATACAGAGTAACAGGTGAGAACATCCTGGTCCCTCTGACAGACCTAACCAACCAGGACCATAACAAAGAGAAGGCCATACAGAGTAACAGGTGAGAACATCCTGGTCCCTCTGACATCATCTCATCTCCTGTCCTCCACTCCTCTCTTAGGAGATAGAACTGAGTCATGGTGGATAGCTGTTAGTCCAGAGATAGAACTGAGCCAGAGTGGATAGCTGTTAGTCCAGAGATAGAACTGAGTCAGGGTGGATAGCCGTTAGTCCAGAGATAGAACTGAGTCATGGTGGATAGCTGTTAGTCCAGAGATAGAACTGAGTCAGGGTGGATAGCTGTTAGTCCAGAGATAGAACTGAGCCAGAGTGGATAGCTGTTAGTCCAGAGATAGAACTGAGTCAGGGTGGATAGCCGTTAGTCCAGAGATAGAACTGAGTCATGGTGGATAGCTGTTAGTCCAGAGATAGAACTGAGTCATGGTGGATAGCTGTTAGTTCAGAGATAGAACTGAGGAATTGGAGTGGGTCTAGGGTGTCAGGTAGGGTGGAGGTGATATGGACCTTGACTAGTCTCTCAAAGCACCTCAGGATGACGGTGGCAGTGTCAGTGGCACTGTATTGTCCTCAAAGCGAGCAAAGAAGTTATTTAGTCTGTCTGGGAGCAAGACATTCTGGTCCGCAACGGGGCTGGTTTTCTTTTTGTAATCCGTGAGTGACTGTAGACCCTGCCACATACCTCTTGTGTCTGAGCCGTTGAATTGCGACTCTACTTTGTCTCTATACTGACTCTTAGCTTGTTTGATTGCCTTGTGGAGGGAATAGCTACACTGTTTGTATTCAGTCATGTTTCCGGTCACCTTGCCCTGATTAAAAGCAGTGGTTCGCTCTTTCAGTTTCGTGCGAATGCTGCCATCAATCCACGGTTTCTGGTTTGGGAATATTTTAATAGTTGCTGTGGGAACGACATCGCCAATGCACTTTCTAATGAACTCGCTCACCGAATCTGCGTATTCGTCAATGTTGTTGTTGGACGCAATGCGAAATATATCCCAATCAACCTGATGGAAGCAGTCTTGGAGTGTGGAATCAGATTGGTCGGACCAGCGTTGAACAGACCTCAGCGCGGGAGCTTCTTGTTTTAGTTTCTGTCTGTAGGCAGGGATCAACAAAATGGAGTCGTGGTCAGCTTTTCCGAAAGGAGGGCGGGGCAGGGCCTTATATGTATCGCGGAAGTTTGAATAACAATGATCCAGGGTTTTTCCAGCCCTGGTTGCGCAATCGATATGCTGATACAATTTAGGGAGTCTTGTTTTCAGATTAGCCTTGTTAAAATCCCCAGCTACAATGAATGCAGCCTCAGAATATATGGATTCCAGTTTGCAAAGAGTCAAATGAAGTTCGTTCAGAGCCATCGATGTGTCTGCTTGGGGGGGAATAGATACGGCTGTGATTATAATCGAAGAGCATTCCCTTGCTGCTATCCCTTTACATCTGCAAGCAGAGTCTGAACATCAGACAGGATGGCATTGTCTCAGTCAATCCGTGCAATGGCTACTGCTATAGGTTTCAGGAGTTTCAGGCTGCTTACCACTCTCTCCCAAAATACATCATCCAGGAGGATCCTCTTGATGGGGCTGTCCATCTCGGCAGACTGGGATATGGCCATTTCTCGGAGAGACTCCTTCCCCTCCAGGAGACTGTTAAACATGACGACAACACCACCCCAATGGGTGTTGCTGGGCAGCTTCAATGTGGTGCTCTTATTCTTCTCACTTTGCTTGGTGAGGTAGATTGCTGCTATAACTTGATGATCCTTCACATACCTAACCATTTCCTTGGCTCTCTTGCAGAGTGTTTCCATTGTTTTTAGTGTCATGATGTCCTTGAGGAGCAGATTCAATGCATGAGCAGCACAGCCAATGGGTGAGATGTGAGGGTTGGACTCCTCCACTTTGGACCAAGCAGCCTTCATGTTCGCAGCATTGTCTGTCACCAGTGCAAATACCTTCTGTGGTCCAAGGTCATTGATGACTGCCTTCAGCTCATCTGCAATGTAGAGACCGGTGTGTCTGTTGTCCCTTGTGTCTGTGCTCTTGTAGAATACTGGTTGAGGGGTGGAGATGATGTAGTTACATTCTTCCTTGCCCACGAACATTCAACCACCAATCAGAGATGATTGTAATAGTCTACTTTCTCTATGATTTGCTTGACCTTCACTTGAACTCTGTTGAACTCTGCATCCAGCAAATTAGTAGATAATGCATGTCTGGTTGGAGGGGTGTATGCTGGGAGAAGAACACTCAGAAATTTCTCCCAATACACATTGCCTGTGAGCACCAGAGGTGAACCATACACAGCTCGAGCAAGACATTCATCAACATTTCTCTGACTACGTTCCTCCATTGAGTCAAAAACACTTCTGATTCCAGGAGGACCATGAGCTGTTTCTATCAATAAGGTGTCTGATTCATCCTTTACACCTCGAACAGAAGTAGAGGGACTTTTGTCAGAGGTTGCTTGTTGTGAGCGCTGAGGGAACTTTATGCACTTGGCCAGATGATTCTGCACCTTTGTTGCATTCTTCACATATGATTTGCCACAGTATTTGCAAATGTACACAGCTTTTCCTTCTACATTAGCTGCAGTGAAATGTCTCCACTCATCAGATAGGGCCTGTGGCATTTTCCTGTAAAGATTAGAAAAAATAGTAAAAAATACCCCAAATACAATTCCATGTGCAGATAAATAGTTAAGCAGTTAGATTAAACAACTCCTTTGTAAGATACAAACATGTATGGAAACAGGTGAATTAACACTCCTCAGTTAGCAGGCTCAAGCAAAAATCAGGTATGTCATATAAAATATATTCACCTCACCCAGTATTGTGATCAAAACTTACCAGAAAGCATGTAGTCCTTGGCTCAGACAGTGTAGTAGTGTGGGTTCATTAGCATCTCATTAGTGTGTAAGATCTTGAGGATCAGCTGTACATGTGATGGAAGAATGCACTGTGCATGCAGAGGGTTGTAATTCCATTGAATTGGGGTCAGACAGTATAGTAGTGTGGGTTCATTATATATATAGTAGTTATAATAGTTTAACCACAATATGTTGGAAGACCTAGAATTGCCTGATGTATCCCACAAAAATGTTCACTGTTAACTTTTTTGATGAAGTTAAGCAAAATTCCCCAAATTCCGGGGATCAACTTCTCATGGAAAACTTCCATAAAAATTCTGGATATTTACCAGAACGTTCTGACCCTTTCCAACCCTAGCTCTGACATACACACTTACCCCACCAGACATACCACCAGGTGTTTTTTCACAGTCCCCAAATCCAGAACAATTTCAACAAAGCGTACATTATTATATTGAGCCATTATTGCATAGAACTTCCTTCCATCTCATATAGCTCTGACGAACAACAAACATGATTTTAAAAAACAGATAAGCAACATCTCACGACCCAAAATCTCTCCCCTATTTAACCTAGATATTGTATGTATGTAGGCTGTGTGTGCTGTTTATACATTTACAAAAAATATAAACACAACATGATTTTACTGAGGTACAGTCAATGTAAATGAACCCATTAGGCCCTAATCTATGGATTTCACATGACTGGGAATACAGACATGCATCTGTGGGTCACAGATGGGGGTTTTTAAAGTAGGGGTATGGATCAGAAAACCAGTCAGTATCTGGTGTGGCCACCATTTGCCTCATGCAGCGCGACGTCTCCTCATAGAGTTGATCCGGCTGTTGATTCTGGCCTGTGGAATGTTGTCCCACTCCTCTTCAATGGCTGTGCGAAGATGCTGGATATTGGTGGGAACTTTAACATTCTGTCCTACACGTCGATTCAGAGCATCACGAACATGCTCAATGGATGACATGTCTGGTGAGTTTGCAGTTCATGGAATAACTGGGACATTTTCAGCTTCCAGGAAGTGTACAGATCCTTGCGACACAGGACCGTGTATTATCATGCTGAAACATGAGGTGATGGTGGCGGAGGAATGGCACGACAATGGGACTCAGGATCCTGTCACGGTATCTCTGTGTATTCAAATTGCCACTGATAAAATTCAATTGTGTTAATGTCCGTAGCTTATGCCGGCCACAACCATAACCCCAAGTTCTCTGAAACCATGTTGAAAAACATTTATGGTAGAGAAATGAACATTCAATCAGTGGACATTCCTGCAGTCAGCATGCCAATTGCACACTCCCTAAAAAAAATTGAGATCTGTGGCATTGTGTTGTGTGAAAAAAACGCACGTTTCAGAGTGGCCTTGTATGTTCCCCAGCACAAGTAGCACCTGTGTAATGATCAGGCTTTTTAAATCAGCTTCTTGATATTCCACACCTGACAGGTGGATTATCTTGGCAAAGGAGAAATGCTCACAATCAGGGATGTCAACGAATTTGTGCATAAAATTGGACAGAACGAAGCTTTTTGTGCTTATGGAAAATTGGCGGGATCTTTTATTTCAGCTCATGAAACATGGGGGCCAATTGATTTTTGTTCAGTATTTTTTTGTTCAGTGTAGTTCTGTCCTTGAGCTCTTCTTGTTTATTAATGTTCTTATGTCATGTTCTGTGTGGACCCCAGGAAGAGTACCTGCTGCTTTCACAACAGCTAATGGGGATCCTAATAAAATAACAAAAATATCCTTTCTCTCCTCTCAGTCTGGTCTCTCTGGATGAAGAGAAGCCATCAGAATCAGCCTCTGGTACGTACTGACCCCTACTGACACCTACTGACCCCTACTGGGTTAGTTATGCTATGACATTACATTATATACTGACCCCTACTGACCCCTACTGGGCTAGATATACTATAACATTACATTATATACTGACCCCTACTGGGCTAGATATGCTATAACATTACATTATATACTGACCCCTACTGGATTAAATATACTATAACATTACATTATATACTGACCCCTACTGACCCCTACTGGGCTAGATATGCTATAACATTACATTATATACTGACCCCTACTGGGCTAGATATGCTATAACATTACATTATATACTGACCCCTACTGGGCTAGATATACTATAACATTACATTATATACTGACCCCTACTGACCCCTACTGGGCTAGATATACTATAACATTACATTATATACTGACCCCTACTGACCCCTACTGGGCTAGATATACTATAACATTACATTATATACTGACCCCTACTGGGCTAGATATACTATAACATTACATTATATACTGACCCCTACTGGGTTAGTTATGCTATAACATTACATTTTATACTGACCCCTACTTAGTTAGATATACTATAACATTACATTATATACTGACCCCTACTGGGCTAGATATACTATAACATTACATTATATACTGACCCCTACTGGGCTAGATATACTATAACATTACATTATATACTGACCCCTACTGGACTAGATAGGCTATAACATTACATGATATACTGACCCCTACTGGGCTAGATAGGCTATAACATGTTTAGTGGACTGGAATGACATGATGTACTTGATGTGGTTTCCTTTACAGGCCCCTTCCATGCTGCTGATGGACAGAGCCACACCAGTGAAAGCTCTCTGTGTGCTAGTCTGGACTCTGGTACGTGTGTGTATGTTCGTCTACATGTTGGGATTCTTTATGTCATTGTTCTGTGCAGAAGCTAGTCCTTATTCACTTATATTTTCATAATTGTAATTGTAAAAGGTATCTAAGTGTTGAGGTTTTTCCATACACCAGGGGTCTACAGAGTTGACAACATAGTGTCCTACTTCCTCTCTAAGGACCAGGGAAGAGTTGACAACATAGTGTCCTACTTCCTCTCTAAGGACCAGGGAAGAGTTGACAACATAGTGTACGACTTCCTCTCTAAGGACCAGGGAAGAGTTGACAACATAGTGTCCTACTTCCTCTAGTACACTAAGGACCAGGGAAGAGTTGACAACATAGTACACTACTTCCTCTAGTACACTAAGGACCAGGGAAGAGTTGACAACATAGTGTCCCACTTCCTCTCTAGGGACCAGGGAAGAATTGACAACATAGTGTCCTACTTCCTCTAGTACACTAAGGACCAGGGATGAGTTGACAACATAGTGCACTACTTCCTCTCTAAGGACCAGGGAAGAGTTGACAACCTAGTGTCCTACTTCCTCTCTAAGGACCAGGGAAGAGTTGACAACAGTGCACTACTTCCTCTCTAAGGACCAGGGAAGAGTTGACAACCTAGTGTCCTACTTCCTCTCTAAGGACCAGGGAAGAGTTGACAACATAGTGCACTACTTCCTCTCTAAGGACCAGGGAAGAGTTGACAACATAGTGCCCTACTTCCTCTGGTACACTAAGGACCAGGGAAGAGTTGACAACATAGTGCCCTACTTCCTCTGGTACACTAAGGACCAGGGAAGAGTTGACAACATAGTGCCCTACTTCCTCTAGTACACTAAGGACCAGGGAAGAGTTGACAACATAGTGTCCTACTTCCTCTAGTACACTAAGGACCAGGGAAGAGTTGACAACATAGTGTCCCACTTCCTCTAGTACACTAAGGAGCAGGGAAGGGTTGACAACATAGTGCCCTACTTCCTCTAGTACACTAAGGACCAGGGAAGAGTTGACAACATAGTGTCCTACTTCCTCTAGTACACTAAGGACCAGGGAAGAGTTGACAACATAGTGTCCCACTTCCTCTAGTACACTAAGGAGCAGGGAAGGGTTGACAACATAGTGCCCTACTTCCTCTAGTACACTAAGGACCAGGGAAGAGTTGACAACATAGTGTCCTACTTCCTCTAGTACACTAAGGACCAGGGAAGAGTTGACAACATAGTGTCCCACTTCCTCTAGTACACTAAGGACCAGGGAAGAGTTGACAACATAGTGTCCTACTTCCTCTGGTACACTAAGGACCAGGGAAGAGTTGACAACATAGTGCACTACTTCCTCTCTAAGGACCAGGGAAGAGTTGACAACATAGTGCCCTACTTCCTCTGGTACACTAAGGACCAGGGAAGAGTTGACAACATAGTGCCCTACTTCCTCTAGTACACTAAGGACCAGGGAAGAGTTGACAACATAGTGTCCTACTTCCTCTAGTACACTAAGGACCAGGGAAGAGTTGACAACATAGTGTCCCACTTCCTCTAGTACACTAAGGAGCAGGGAAGGGTTGACAACATAGTGCCCTACTTCCTCTAGTACACTAAGGACCAGGGAAGAGTTGACAACATAGTGTCCTACTTCCTCTAGTACACTAAGGACCAGGGAAGAGTTGACAACATAGTGTCCTACTTCCTCTAGTACACTAAGGACCAGGGAAGAATTGACAACATAGTGTCCTACTTCCTCTAGTACACTAAGGACCAGGGAAGAGTTGACAACATAGTGTCCTACTTCCTCTCTAAGGACCAGGGAAGAGTTGACAACATAGTGCCCTACTTCCTCTCTAAGGACCAGGGAAGAGTTGACAACATAGTGTGCTACTTCCTCTAGTACACTAAGAACCAGGGAAGAGTTGACAACATAGTACACTACTTCCTCTAGTACACTAAGGACCAGGGAAGAGTTGACAACCTAGTGTCCTACTTCCTCTAGTACACTAAGGACCAAGGAAGAGTTGACAACATAGTGTCCTACTTCCTCTCTAAGGACCAGGGAAGAGTTGACAACATAGTGCCCTACTTCCTCTCTAAGGACCAGGGAAGAGTTGATTACATAGTGCACTACTTCCTCTCTAAGAACCAGGGAAGAGTTGACAACCTAGTGTCCTACTTCCTCTAGTATACTAAGGACCAGGGAAGAGTTGACAACATAGTGTCCTACTTCCTCTAGTACACTAAGGACCAGGGAAGAGTTGACAACATAGTGTCCTACTTCCTCTCTAGGGACCAGGGAAGAATTGACAACATAGTGTCCTACTTCCTCTAGTACACTAAGGACCAGGGATGAGTTGACAACATAGTGCACTACTTCCTCTCTAAGGACCAGGGAAGAGTTGACAACCTAGTGTCCTACTTCCTCTCTAAGGACCAGGGAAGAGTTGACAACATAGTGCACTACTTCCTCTCTAAGGACCAGGGAAGAGTTGACAACATAGTGCCCTACTTCCTCTGGTACACTAAGGACCAGGGAAGAGTTGACAACATAGTGCCTTACTTCCTCTAGTACACTAAGGAGCAGGGAAGGGTTAACAACATAGTGCCCTACTTCCTCTAGTACACTAAGGACCAGGGAAGAGTTGACAACATAGTGTCCTACTTCCTCTAGTACACTAAGGACCAGGGAAGAGTTGACAACATAGTGTCCTACTTCCTCTAGTACACTAAGGACCAGGGAAGAGTTGACAACATAGTGCACTACTTCCTCTCTAAGGACCAGGGAAGAGTTGACAACATAGTGCCCTACTTCCTCTGGTACACTAAGGACCAGGGAAGAGTTGACAACATAGTGCCCTACTTCCTCTAGTACACTAAGGACCAGGGAAGAGTTGACAACATAGTGTCCTACTTCCTCTAGTACACTAAGGACCAGGGAAGAGTTGACAACATAGTGTCCCACTTCCTCTAGTACACTAAGGAGCAGGGAAGGGTTGACAACATAGTGCTCTACTTCCTCTAGTACACTAAGGACCAGGGAAGAGTTGACAACATAGTGTCCTACTTCCTCTAGTACACTAAGGACCAGGGAAGAGTTGACAACATAGTGTCCTACTTCCTCTCTAAGGACCAGGGAAGAGTTGACAACATAGTGCCCTACTTCCTCTCTAAGGACCAGGGAAGAGTTGACAACATAGTGTCCTACTTCCTCTATTGCACTAAGGACCAGGGAAGAGTTGACAACATAGTACACTACTTCCTCTAGTATACTAAGGACCAGGGAAGAGTTGACAACATAGTGCCCTACTTCCTCTCTAAGGACCAGGGAAGAGTTGACAACATAGTGCCCTACTTCCTCTCTAAGGACCAGGGAAGAGTTGACAACATAGTGTCCTACTTCCTCTAGTACACTACGGACCAAGGAAGAGTTGACAACATAGTGTCCTACTTCCTCTAGTACACTAAGGACCAGGGAAGAGTTGACAACATAGTGCCCTACTTCCTCTCTAAGGACCAGGGAAGAGTTGACAACATAGTGTCCTACTTCCTCTCTAAGGACCAGGGAAGAGTTGACAACATAGTGTCCTACTTCCTCTAGTGCACTAAGGACCAGGGAAGAGTTGACAACATAGTGTCCTACTTCCTCTAGTACACTAAGGACCAGGGAAGAGTTGACAACATAGTGTCCTACTTCCTCTCTAAGGACCAGGGAAGAGTTGACAACATAGTGTCCTACTTCCTCTCTAAGGACCAGGGAAGAGTTGACAACATAATGCCCTACTTCCTCTCTAAGGACCAGGGAAGAGTTGACAACATAGTGTCCTACTTCCTCTATTGCACTAAGGACCAGGGAAGAGTTGACAACATAGTACACTACTTCCTCTAGTATACTAAGGACCAGGGAAGAGTTGACAACATAGTGCCCTACTTCCTCTCTAAGGACCAGGGAAGAGTTGACAACATAGTGCCCTACTTCCTCTCTAAGGACCAGGGAAGAGTTGACAACATAGTGTCCTACTTCCTCTAGTACACTACGGACCAGGGAAGAGTTGACAACATAGTGTCCTACTTCCTCTAGTACACTAAGGACCAGGGAAGAGTTGACAACATAGTGCCCTACTTCCTCTCTAAGGACCAGGGAAGAGTTGACAACATAGTGTCCTACTTCCTCTCTAAGGACCAGGGAAGAGTTGACAACATAGTGTCCTACTTCCTCTAGTGCACTAAGGACCAGGGAAGAGTTGACAACATAGTGTCCTACTTCCTCTAGTACACTAAGGACCAGGGAAGAGTTGACAACATAGTGCCCTACTTCCTCTCTAAGGACCAGGGAAGAGTTGATTACATAGTGCACTACTTCCTCTCTAAGAACCAGGGAAGAGTTGACAACCTAGTGTCCTACTTCCTCTCTAAGGACCAGGGAAGAGTTGACAACATAGTGTCCTACTTCCTCTCTAAGGACCAGGGAAGAGTTGACAACATAGTGTCCTACTTCCTCTATTGCACTAAGGACCAGGGAAGAGTTGACAACATAGTACACTACTTCCTCTAGTATACTAAGGACCAGGGAAGAGTTGACAACATAGTGCCCTACTTCCTCTCTAAGGACCAGGGAAGAGTTGACAACATAGTGCCCTACTTCCTCTCTAAGGACCAGGGAAGAGTTGACAACATAGTGTCCTACTTCCTCTAGTACACTACGGACCAGGGAAGAGTTGACAACATAGTGTCCTACTTCCTCTAGTACACTAAGGACCAGGGAAGAGTTGACAACATAGTGCCCTACTTCCTCTCTAAGGACCAGGGAAGAGTTGACAACATAGTGTCCTACTTCCTCTAGTGCACTAAGGACCAGGAAAGAGTTGACAACATAGTGCCCTACTTCCTCTCTAAGGACCAGGGAAGAGTTGATTACATAGTGCACTACTTCCTCTCTAAGAACCAGGGAAGAGTTGACAACCTAGTGTCCTACTTCCTCTCTAAGGACCAGGGAAGAGTTGACAACATAGTGTCCTACTTCCTCTAGTGCACTAAGGACCAGGGAAGAGTTGACAACATAGTACACTACTTCCTCTAGTACACTAAGGACCAGGGAAGAGTTGACAACATAGTGCCCTACTTTCTATAGTATACTAAGGACCAGGGAAGAGTTGACAACATAGTGCCCTACTTCCTCTCTAAGGACCAGGGAAGAGTTGACAACATAGTGCCCTACTTCCTCTCTAAGGACCAGGGAAGAGTTGACAACATAGTGCCCTACTTCCTCTCTAAGGACCAGGGAAGAGTTGACAACATAGTGCCCTAATTCCTCTCTAAGGACCAGGGAAGAGTTGACAACACAGTACACTACTTCCTCTAGTATACTAAGGACCAGGGAAGAGTTGACAACATAGTGCCCTACTTCCTCTCTAAGGACCAGGGAAGAGTTGACAACATAGTGCCCTACTTCCTCTCTAAGGACCAGGGAAGAGTTGACAACATAGTGTCCTACTTCCTCTCTAAGGACCAGGGAAGATTTGACAACATAGTGTCCTACTTCCTCTAGTGCACTAAGGACCAGGGAAGAGTTGACAACATAGTGCCCTACTTCCTCTCTAAGGACCAGGGAAGAGTTGACAACATAGTGCACTACTTCCTCTAGTATAGTAAGGACCAGGGAAGAGTTGACAACATAGTGTCCTACTTCCTCTAGTACACTAAGGACCAGGGAAGAGTTGACAACATAGTGCTCTACTTCCTCTAGTATAGTAAGGACCAGGAGAAGAGTAGCAGAGAGAGGGGAAAAATGAATGGGCCTATTTGAAAGCTAGAAAAAAACAAGTAGCTTGCCATGTTTCATTTTTTTTAAAGTAGCTCTTATACTATAAAAGATTGGAGACCCCTGCCATACATGATACCTTAGACGAATATACCAACTTCTAAAACACAACATCACTATGAGTGAAGATGATGAGAGATATGGCCTAACCTGCTACCAAAACAACTGTCATTGGAGGTGAGGTTGCTGAAAGTGGAAGGGAGGGAGGTGAAAACGGTCATTTTATTTCAAGTTTAGCTGTTGAGGGTGCACACAATTGCATTTATTCAATCTTCCCAAAGTTGCTAGGAACATTAGTTTGCTACTGCTGGTATTAGCTATGCAGAAACTAATGATAACTGATGGGGATGCATGTTGAAGTGCCAGAGACCTATAAAATCTTACAAGCTACTGAGTTCCCCCCAACCAAGCTACTGAGTTCCCCCCAACCAAGCTACTGAGTGCCCCCCAACCAAGCTACTGAGTTCCCCCCAACCAAGCTACTGAGTGCCCCCCAACCAAGCTACTGAGTGCCCCCCAACCAAGCTACTGAGTGCCCCCAACCAAGCTACTGAGTGCCCCCAACCAAGCTACTGAGTGCCCCCAACCAAGCTACTGAGTGCCCCCAACCAAGCTACTGAGTGCCCCCAACCAAGCTACTGAGTGCCCCCAACCAAGCTACTGAGTGCCCCCAACCAAGCTACTGAGTGCCCCCAACCAAGCTACTGAGTGCCCCCAACCAAGCTACTGAGTGCCCCCAACCAAGCTACTGAGTGCCCCCAACCAAGCTACTGAGTGCCCCCAACCAAGCTACTGAGTGCCCCCAACCAAGCTACTGAGTGCCCCCAACCAAGCTACTGAGTGCCCCCAACCAAGCTACTGAGTGCCCCCAACCAAGCTACTGAGTGCCCCCAACCAAGCTACTGAGTGCCCCCAACCAAGCTAAGTGCCCCCCAAGCTACTGAGTTCCCCCAACCAAGCTACTGAGTTCCCCCAACCAAGCTACTGAGTTCCCCCAACCAAGCTACTGAGTTCCCCCAACCAAGCTACTGAGTGCCCCCAACCAAGCTACTGAGTGCCCCCAACCAAGCTAGAATCATGTTGATTCTGTCTCGCCTCCCTGCGGACCTGGCATCCTTTCGCTCCCTCCTCTCTACATTTTCCACTTCCGTCTCTGCTGCTAAAGCCACTTTCTACCACTCTAAATTCCAAGCTTCTGCCTCTAACCCTAGGAAGCTCTTTGCCACCTTCTCCTCCCTCCTGAATCCTTCCCCCCTCTCTGCAGATGACTTCGTCAACCATTTTGAAAAGAAGGTCGACGACATCCGATCCTCGTTTGCTAAGTCAAACGACACCGCTGGTTCTGCTCACACTGCCCTACCCTGTGCTCTGACCTCTTTCTCCCCTCTCTCTCCAGATGAAATCTCGCGTCTTGTGACGGCCGGCCGCCCAACAACCTGCCCGCTTGACCCTATCCCCTCCTCTCTTCTCCAGACCATTTCCGGAGACCTTCTCCCTTACCTCACCTCGCTCATCAACTCATCCCTGACCGCTGGCTACGTCCCTTCCGTCTTCAAGAGAGCGAGAGTTGCACCCCTTCTGAAAAAACCTACACTCGATCCCTCCGATGTCAACAACTACGGACCAGTATCCCTTCTTTCTTTTCTCTCCAAAACTCTTGAACGTGCCGTCCTTGGCCAGCTCTCCAGCTATCTCTCTCAGAATGACCTTCTTGATCCAAATCAGTCAGGTTTCAAGACTAGTCATTCAACTGAGACTGCTCTTCTCTGTATCACGGAGGCGCTCTGCACCGCTAAAGCTAACTCTCTCTCCTCTGCTCTCATCCTTCTAGACCTATCGGCTGCCTTCGATACTGTGAACCATCAGATCCTCCTCTCCACCCTCTCCAAGTTGGGCATCTCCGGCGCGGCCCACGCTTGGATTGCGTCCTACCTGACAGGTCGCTCCTACCAGGTGGCGTGGCGAGAATCTGTCTCCTCACCACGCGCTCTCACCACTGGTGTCCCCCAGGGCTCTGTTCTAGGCCCTCTCCTATTCTCGCTATACACCAAGTCACTTGGCTCTGTCATAACCTCACATGGTCTCTCCTATCATTGCTATGCAGACGACACAATTAATCTTCTCCTTTCCCCCTTCTGATGACCAGGTGGCGAATCGCATCTCTGCATGTCTGGCAGACATATCAGTGTGGATGACGGATCACCACCTCAAGCTGAACCTCGGCAAGACGGAGCTGCTCTTCCTCCCGGGGAAGGACTGCCCGTTCCATGATCTCGCCATCACGGTTGACAACTCCATTGTGTCCTCCTCCCAGAGCGCTAAGAACCTTGGCGTGATCCTGGACAACACCCTGTCGTTCTCAACTAACATCAAGGCGGTGGCCCGTTCCTGTAGGTTCATGCTCTACAACATCCGCAGAGTACGACCTTGCCTCACACAGGAAGCGGCGCAGGTCCTAATCCAGGCACTTGTCATCTCCCGTCTGGATTACTGCAACTCGCTGTTGGCTGGGCTCCCTGCCTGTGCCATTAAACCCCTACAACTCATCCAGAACGCCGCAGCCCGTCTGGTGTTCAACCTTCCCAAGTTCTCTCACGTCACCCCGCTCCTCTGCTCTCTCCACTGGCTTCCAGTTGAAGCTCGCATCCGCTACAAGACCATGGTGCTTGCCTACGGAGCTGTGAGGGGAACGGCACCTCAGTACCTCCAGGCTCTGATCAGGCCCTACACCCAAACAAGGGCACTGCGTTCATCCACCTCTGGCCTGCTCGCCTCCCTACCACTGAGGAAGTACAGTTCCCGCTCAGCCCAGTCAAAACTGTTCGCTGCTCTGGCCCCCCAATGGTGGAACAAACTCCCTCACGACGCCAGGACAGCGGAGTCAATCACCACCTTCCGGAGACGCCTGAAACCCCACCTCTTTAAGGAATACCTAGGATAAGATAAAGTAATCATTCTCACCCCCCCCCTTTAAGATTTAGATGCACTATTGTAAAGTAACTGTTCCACTGGATGTGATAAGGTGAATGCACCAATTTGTAAGTCGCTCTGGATAAGAGCGTCTGCTAAATGACTTAAATGTTAAATGTAAATGTAATGTTGGTTTCACTGCTCAGCTAACTCCGCCCACCTGCTTCTGGTTTTACTCTTTAGTCTCTTACCTCCTGTACCCCAACCCTGTCCTCTCTAACCATCCTCCTGTTATCCAACCCTGTCCTCTCTAACCAGCCTCCTGTACCCCAACCCTGTCCTCTAACCATCCTCCTGTACTCCAACCCTGTCCTCTCTAACCATCCTCCTGTACCCCAACCCTGTCCTCTAACCATCCTCCTGTACTCCAACCCTGTCCTCTCTAACCATCCTCCTGTTCTCCAATAGCCATCCTCCTGTACCCCAACCCTGTCCTCTCTAACCATCCTCCTGTTCCCCAACCCTGTCCTCTCTAACCATCCTCCTGTTATCCAACCCTGTCCTCTCTAACCATCCTCCTGTTATCCAACCCTGTCCTCTCTAACCATCCTCCTGTTATCCAACCCTGTCCTCTCTAACCATCCTCCTGTTCTCCAATAGCCATCCTCCTGTTATCCAACCCTGTCCTCCATAACCATCCTCCTGTACTCCAACCCTGTCCTCTCTAACCATCCTCCTGTTCTCCAATAGCCATCCTCCTGTACCCCAACCCTGTCCTCCATAACCATCCTCCTGTACTCCAACCCTGTCCTCTCTAACCATCCTCCTGTACTCCAAGCCTGTCCTCCATAACCATCCTCCTGTACTCCAACCCTGTCCTCTCTAACCATCCTCCTGTTCTCCAATAGCCATCCTCCTGTACCCCAACCCTGTCCTCCATAACCATCCTCCTGTTCTCCAATAGCCATCCTCCTGTACTCCAACCCTGTCCTATCTAACCATCCTCCTGTTATCCAACCCTGTCCTCTCTAACCATCCTCCTGTTCTCCAATAGCCATCCTCCTGTACTCCAACCATGTCCTCCATAACCATCCTCCTGTTATCCAACCCTGTCCTCTCTAACCATCCTCCTGTTATCCAACCCTGTCCTCTCTAACCATCCTCCTGTTCTCCAATAGCCATCCTCCTGTTATCCAACCCTGTCCTCCATAACCATCCTCCTGTACCCCAACCCTGTCCTCCATAACCATCCTCCTGTTCTCCAATAGCCATCCTCCTGTACACCAACCCTGTCCTCTCTAACCATCCTCCTGTACTCCAACCCTGTCCTCTCTAACCATCCTCCTGTACCCCAACCCTGTCCTCTCTAACCATCCTCCTGTTCTCCAATAGCCATCCTCCTGTTATCCAACCCTGTCCTCTCTAACCATCCTCCTGTTCTCCAACCCTGTCCTCTAGCCATCCTCCTGTACTCCAACCCTGTCCTCTCTAACCATCCTCCTGTTCCCCAACCCTGTCCTATCTAACCATCCTCCTGTTCTCCAATAGCCATCCTCCTGTACTCCAACCCTGTCCTCGCTAACCAGCCTCCTGTACCCCAACCCTGTCCTCTCTAACCATCCTCCTGTACCCCAACCCTGTCCTCTCTAACCATCCTCCTGTTATCCAACCCTGTCCTCTCTAACCATCCTCCTGTTATCCAACCCTGTCCTCTCTAGCCATCCTCCTGTTATCCAACCCTGTCCTCTCTAACCATCCTCCTGTTATCCAACCCTGTCCTCTCTAACCATCCTCCTGTTCCCCAGCCCTGTGTGACCTCAGTGGGCATCTCAGTACAGCCAGCACAGATGACGACCTCTTGCTCCTGGCCTGTGACCAGCCCCAGCCTGGCCTCTCCTCCTCCATGCAGCCTCTGGCCCCTCTACAGACTACAGCAGCCTCTGGTGGTCCCTGGGGGTTTGGAGGTGTGCAGCCCAGCAGCCTCTCACATCTCTCTCTCCCTGGGAGCCTCACATATCTCTCTCTTCCTGGGAGCCTCACATATCTCTCTCTTCCTGGGAGCCTCACACATCTCTCTCTCCCTGGGAGCCTCACATCTCTCTCTTCCTGGGAGCCTCACATCTCTCTCTTCCTGGGAGCCTCACACATCTCTCTCTTCCTGGGAGCCTCACACATCTCTCTCCCTGGGAGCCTCACACATCTCTCTCTCCCTGGGAGCCTCACACATCTCTCTCTCTCTCCCTGGGAGCCTCACATCTCTCTCTCTTCCTGGGAGCCTCACATCTCTCTCTCTCCCTGGCAGCCTCACATATCTCTCTCTCCCTGGGAGCCTCACACATCTCTCTCTCTCCCTGGGAGCCTCACACATCTCTCTCTCTCCCTGGGAGCCTCACAGGGAGAGCGAGATGTTTTCTACTAGCTACATACCAGACCCTGATGTATATTATTCAGAGGTGTTTTCTACTAGTTACATACCAGACCCTGATATATATTGCACAATTGGTGGCTGACTAAATACTTTTTGCCCCACTGTACTAATGATGTCAGTAATGTAAGATATGTAAACATTATTAAAGTGGCATAGTTTAAGGAGACAGGTGATCCATTTATTAAATTGGCCAGTGATTGGGTCTCAATGTAGGCAGCAGCCTCTCTGAGTTAGTGATAGCTGTTTAGCAGTCCGATGGCCTTGAGATAGAAGCTGTTTTTCAATCTCTCGGTCCCAGCTTTGATGCACCTGTACTGACCTCACCTTCTGGATGGTAGCGGGGTGAACAGGCAGTGGCTCGGGTGGTTGCTGTCCTTGATAATCTTCTTGGCCTTCCTGTGACATCGGGTGCTGTAGGTGTCATGGAAGGCAGGTAGTTTGCCCCCGGTGATGAGGTTGAGGGTGGTGCAGTTGCCGTACCAGGCTGTGATGCAGCCAGACAGGATGCTCTCGATTGTACATCTGTAAAAGTTTGTCAGGGTTTTGGGTGACAAGACAAATTTCTTCGGCCTCCTGAGGTTGAAGAGGCGCTGTTGTGCCTTCTTCACCACACTGTCTGTGTGGGTGGACCGTTTCAGTTTGTCCGTAATGTGTACGCCGAGGGACTTAACTTTCTACCTTCTCCACTGCTGTTCCTTCAATGTGGATAGGGGGGTGTTCCCTCTGCTGTTTCCTGAAGTCCACAATCATCTCCTTAGTTTTGTTGACGTTGAGTGTGAGGTTATTTTCCTGACACCACACTCCGAGGGCCCTCACCTCCTCCCTGTAGGCTGTCTCGTCGTTGTTGGTAATCAAGCCCACTAATGTTGTGTCATCTGCAAACTTGATGATTGAGTTGGAGGTGTGCGTGGCCACGCAGTCGTGGGTGAACAGGGAGTACAGGAGGGGGCTGAGCACGCACCCTTGTGGGGCCCCAGTGTTGAGGGTCAGCAAAGTGGAGATGTTGTTTCCTACCTTCACCATCTGGGGGCGGCCCGTCAGAAAGTCCAGGCCCCAATTGCTGTAATCAATGAACAGCATTCTTACATACAGTTGAAGTCGGAAGTTTACATCCATTTAGGTTGGAGTCATTAAAACATTAAAATCACTCCACAAATTTCTTAACAAACTATAGTTTTGGCAAGTCGGTTAGGACATCTAATTTGTGCATGTCATTTTTCCAACAATTGTTTACAGACAGATTATTTCACTTATAATTCACTGTATCACAATCCCAGTGGATCAGAAATTGACATACACTAGTTGACTGTGCCTTTAAACAGCTTGGAAAATTCCAGAAAATGATGTCATGGATTTAGAAGCTTCTGATAAGCTTATTGACATAATTTGAGTCAATTGGAGGTGTACCTGTGGATGTATTTCAAGGCCTACCTTCAAACTCAGTGCCTCTTTGCTTGACATCATGGGAAAATCCAAAGAAATCAGCCAAGACCTCAGAATACAAATTGTAGACCTCCACAAGTCTGGTTCATCCTTGGGAGCAATTTCCAAATGCTTGAAGGTACCACATTCATCTGTACAAACAATAGTACTCAAGTATAAACACCATGGGACCACGCAGCCGTCATACCGCTCAGGAAGGAGACACGTTCTGTCTCCAAGAGATGAACATACTTTGGTGTGAAAAGTGCCAATCAATCCCAGAACAACAGCAAAGGACCTTGCGAAGATGCTGGAGGAAACGGGTACGAAAGTATCTATATCCACAGTAAAACAAGTCCTATATCGACATAACCTGAAAGGCAGCTCAGCAAGGAAGAAGCCACTGCTCCAAAACCACCCCAAAAAATCCCGACTACAGTTTGCAACTGCACATGGGGAGAAAGATTGTACTTTTTGGAGAAATGTCCTCTGGTCTGATGAAACAAAAATAGATCTGTTTGGCCATAATGACCATTGTTATGTTTAGGGGGAAAAGGGGGTGCTTGCAAGCCGAAGAACACCATCCCAATCGTGAAGCATGGGGGTGGTAGCATCATGTTGTGGGATTGCTTTGCTGCAGCAGGGATTGGTGCACTTCACAAAATAGATGGCATAATGAGGGATGAAAAGTCTGTGGAAATATTGAAGCAACATCTCAAGACATCAGTCAGGAAGTTAAAGCTTGGTTGCAAATGGGTCTTCCAAATGGACAATGACCTCAAGCATACTTCCAAAGTTGTGGCAAAATGGCTTAAGGACAACAATGTCAAGGTATTGGAGTGGCCATCAAAGCCCTGACCTCAATCCCATAGAAAATGTGTGGGCAGAACTGAAAAGTGTGTGTGAGCAAGGAGGCCTACCAATCTGACTCAGTTACACCAGCTCTGTCAGGAGGAATGGGCCAATATTCACCCAACTTATTGTGGGAAGCTTGTGGAAGGCTCCCAAAATGTTTGACCCAAGTTAAAGAATTGAAAGGCAATGCTACCAAATACTAATTAAGTGTATGTGAACTTTTGACCCACTGGGAATGTGATGAAAGAAATAAAAGCTGAAATAAATCATTCTCTCTACTATTATTCTGACATTTCACATTATTAAAATAAAGTGGTGATCCTAACTGACATAAGACAGGGAATTTATACTCAGATTAAATTGTATTTGGCTAAAATGTAAGTAAACTTCCGACTTCAACTGTAGGTATTCCTCTTGTCCAGATGGGACAGAGCAGTGCGATGGTGATTACATCGTCTGTGGACCTGTTGGGGCGTTATTCAAACTGAAGTGGGTCTAGGGTGACAGGTAAGGTAGAGGTGATATGATCCTTGACTAGTCTCTCAAAGCACTTCATGATGACATGTTGAGTGGTATGGGGCGGTAGTCATTCAGTTCAGTTACCTTTACCTTCTTGGGTTCAGGAACATTGGTGGCCATCTTGAAGCATGTGGGGACACCAGACTGGGATAGGGAGCGATTGAATATGTCTGTAAACACACCCGTCAGCTGGTCTGCGCATGCTCCGAGGACGCGGCTAGGGATACAGTCTGGGCCAGCAGCCTTGCGAGGGTTCACACGTTTAAATGTTTGACTCACGTTGGCCACGGAGAAGGAGGGGGGCGGGGCGCAGTCCTTGTTAGCGGGCCACGACGGTGGTATTGTATTATCCTCAAAGCGGGCAAAGAAGGTGGTTAGTTTGTCTGGAAGCATGACATCGCTGTCCGTGACGTGGCTGGTTATCTTTTTGTGGTCCGTGATTTCCTGTAGACCCTGCCACATACGTCTGGTGTCTCTTACCTGTCCTGTCCTGCCCTCCCCGTTCTCCTATCAAATCTGTGTTACTGGGGGTCTGAGCTGCTCTTACCTCTCCTGTCCTGTCCTCCCCCTGGATGACGCCTCTCTCTTTCAGGTGCATGTGTGGTGTTTTTCTGATCTCATTCTTCCAGTTGTCTTCTGACTCATTTGATTTCAACTGATTTCCCCTCTCTCTCTCAGGTGTCTCTCAGGTCCTGAGCTGACTTTGTCCTCTGTGTGAATGGTGTTTCAGACCAGCCTGTTTTTCAATTGACATGAGTCAGTAACAGTTAATAGTTCCTGATGACCTGGCTACAGGCAGTTTCTAACGCTTTGTCTGTCTCTCTGTGCTGTGTGTTCTAGGTGGGGACCTCTCTGGAAGCTGTCTACTGCAGCAGGGTCCCAGGGTGGGGGACAAGGAGGAGGAGGACAGAGAGACTGGGGACATGGCCTTTCTGAAGGACCTCCTGAGCCCTGGACCAATGGACGCAGACGAGTTCAGTCGAGAGTGGCAAGGCACCTTTGGCTGCTTGGAGTTCTCTGACCCTGTCCCCCCCACCCCCACCCTAGTCCCTCCTCCACCTACTGGAGCGGCCTGCCTCCCCTCTCAGTCCCCCAGTCCCACCGGCTTCCTGCCCTCCCAGCTGCTGGACCACAGTCTGAGTTCTACAGGTCAGTCAGACCTCTAGTGGCTCGATGACCTTACTGCATTTCTGACCTCTAGTGGCTAGATGACCTTACTGCATGTCTGACCTCTAGTGGCTAGATGACCCTACTGCATGTCTGACCTCTAGTGCCTGAATCACCTTACTGATAGAAACTGATAGTTTGTATCCAGTTCTAGAAACTGATAGTTTGTCTCCAGTTCTAGAAACTGATAGTTTGTCTCCAGTTCTTGTAGCATCTAGAAACTGATAGTTTTGTCTCCAGTTCTAGAAACTGATAGTTTGTCTCCAGTTCTAGAAACTGATAGTTTGTCTCCAGTTCTAGAAACTGATAGTTTGTCTCCAGTTCTACTATCATCTAGAAACTGATAGTTTGTCTCCAGTTCTTGTAGCATCTAGAAACTGATAGTTTGTCTCCAGTTCTAGAAACTGATAGTTTTTTCTCCAGTTCTAGAAACTGATAGTTTGTATCCAGTTCTAGAAACTGATAGTTTGTATCCAGTTCTAGAAACTGATAGTTTGTATCCAGTTCTAGAAACTGATAGTTTGTCTCCAGTTCTAGAAACTGATAGTTTGTATCCAGTTCTAGTATCATCTAGAAACTGATAGTTTTTATCCAGTTCTAGAAACTGATAGTTTGTCTCCAGTTCTACTATCATCTAGAAACTGATAGTTTTGTATCCAGTTCTAGAAACTGATAGTTTTGTCTCCAGTTCTAGAAACTGATAGTTTGCATCCAGTTCTAGAAACTGATAGTTTGTCTCCAGTTCTAGAAACTGATAGTTTGTCTCCAGTTCTAGAAACTGATAGTTTGTCTCCAGTTCTAGAAACTGATAGTTTGTCTCCAGTTCTAGAAACTGATAGTTTGTCTCCAGTTCTTATATCATCTAGAAACTGATAGTTTGTCTCCAGTTCTAGAAACTGATAGTTTGTCTCCAGTTCTAGAAACTGATAGTTTGTCTCCAGTTCTAGAAACTGATAGTTTGTCTCCAGTTCTAGTATCATCTAGAAACTGATAGTTTGTCTCCAGTTCTAGAAACTGATAGTTTGTCTCCAGTTCTTGTAGCATCTAGAAACTGATAGTTTTGTCTCCAGTTCTAGAAACTGATAGTTTGTCTCCAGTTCTAGAAACTGATAGTTTGTCTCCAGTTCTAGAAACTGATAGTTTGTCTCCAGTTCTTGTAGCATCTAGAAACTGATAGTTTTGTCTCCAGTTCTAGAAACTGATAGTTTGTCTCCAGTTCTAGAAACTGATAGTTTGTCTCCAGTTCTAGAAACTGATAGTTTGTCTCCAGTTCTACTATCATCTAGAAACGGATAGTTTGTCTCCAGTTCTTGTAGCATCTAGAAACTGATAGTTTGTCTCCAGTTCTAGAAACTGATAGTTTGTCTCCAGTTCTACTATCATCTAGAAACTGATAGTTTGTCTCCAGTTCTTGTAGCATCTAGAAACTGATAGTTTGTCTCCAGTTCTAGAAACTGATAGTTTGTCTCCAGTTCTAGAAACTGATAGTTTGTCTCCAGTTCTTGTAGCATCTAGAAACTGATAGTTTTGTCTCCAGTTCTAGAAACTGATAGTTTGTCTCCAGTTCTAGAAACTGATAGTTTGTCTCCAGTTCTAGAAACTGATAGTTTGTCTCCAGTTCTACTATCATCTAGAAACTGATAGTTTGTCTCCAGTTCTTGTAGCATCTAGAAACTGATAGTTTGTCTCCAGTTCTAGAAACTGATAGTTTTTTCTCCAGTTCTAGAAACTGATAGTTTGTATCCAGTTCTAGAAACTGATAGTTTGTATCCAGTTCTAGAAACTGATAGTTTGTATCCAGTTCTAGAAACTGATAGTTTGTCTCCAGTTCTAGAAACTGATAGTTTGTATCCAGTTCTAGTATCATCTAGAAACTGATAGTTTTTATCCAGTTCTAGAAACTGATAGTTTGTCTCCAGTTCTACTATCATCTAGAAACTGATAGTTTTGTATCCAGTTCTAGAAACTGATAGTTTTGAACTGATAGTTTTGTCTCCAGTTCTAGAAACTGATAGTTTGTCTCCAGTCCAGTTCTAGAAACTGATAGTTTGTCTCCAGTTCTAGAAACTGATAGTTTGTCTCCAGTTCTAGAAACTGATAGTTTGTCTCCAGTTCTAGAAACTGATAGTTTGTCTCCAGTTCTAGAAACTGATAGTTTGTCTCCAGTTCTAGAAACTGATAGTTTGTCTCCAGTTCTAGAAACTGATAGTTTGTCTCCAGTTCTAGAAACTGATAGTTTTGTCTCCAGTTCTAGAAACTGATAGTTTGTCTCCAGTTCTAGAAACTGATAGTTTGTCTCCAGTTCTAGAAACTGATAGTTTGTCTCCAGTTCTTGTAGCATCTAGAAACTGATAGTTTTGTCTCCAGTTCTAGAAACTGATAGTTTGTCTCCAGTTCTAGAAACTGATAGTTTGTCTCCAGTTCTAGAAACTGATAGTTTGTCTCCAGTTCTACTATCATCTAGAAACGGATAGTTTGTCTCCAGTTCTTGTAGCATCTAGAAACTGATAGTTTGTCTCCAGTTCTAGAAACTGATAGTTTGTCTCCAGTTCTACTATCATCTAGAAACTGATAGTTTGTCTCCAGTTCTTGTAGCATCTAGAAACTGATAGTTTGTCTCCAGTTCTAGAAACTGATAGTTTTTCCAGTCTACTATTCTAGAAACTGATAGTTTGTCTCCAGTTCTAGAAACTGATAGTTTGTCTCCAGTTCTAGAAACTGATAGTTTGTCTCCAGTTCTAGAAACTGATAGTTTGTCTCCAGTTCTAGAAACTGATAGTTTGTCTTCAGTTCTAGAAACTGATAGTTTGTCTCCAGTCTCTAGTATCATCTAGAAACTGATAGTTTGTCTCCAGTTCTAGTATCATCTAGAAACTGATAGTTTGTCTCCAGTTCTACTATCATCTAGAAACTGATAGTTTGTCTCCAGTTCTTGTAGCATCTAGAAACTGATAGTTTGTATCCAGTTCTACTATCATCTAGAAACTGATAGTTTGTCTCCAGTTCTACTATCATCTAGAAACTGATAGTTTGTCTCCAGTTCTAGAAACTGATAGTTTGTCTCCAGTTCTACTATCATCTAGAAACTGATAGTTTGTCTCCAGTTCTAGAAACTGATAGTTTGTCTCCAGTTCTACTATCATCTAGAAACTGATAGTTTGTCTCCAGTTCTACTATCATCTAGAAACTGATAGTTTGTATCCAGTTCTTGTATCATCTAGAAACTGATAGTTTGTCTCCAGTTCTACTATCATCTAGAAACTGATAGTTTGTATCCAGTTCTTGTATCATCTAGAAACTGATAGTTTGTATCCAGTTCTACTATCATCTAGAAACTGATAGTTTGTATCCAGTTCTTGTATCATCTAGAAACTGATAGTTTGTATCCAGTTCTACTATCATCTAGAAACTGATAGTTTGTCTCCAGTTCTACTATCATCTAGAAACTGATAGTTTGTCTCCAGTTCTACTATCATCTAGAAACTGATAGTTTGTCTCCAGTTCTACTATCATCTAGAAACTGATAGTTTGTCTCCAGTTCTACTATCATCTAGAAACTGATAGTTTGTATCCAGTTCTTGTATCATCTAGAAACTGATAGTTTGTATCCAGTTCTACTATCATCTAGAAACTGATAGTTTGTCTCCAGTTCTACTATCATCTAGAAACTGATAGTTTGTATCCAGTTCTTGTATCATCTAGAAACTGATAGTTTGTCTCCAGTTCTACTATCATCTAGAAACTGATAGTTTGTCTCCAGTTCTACTATCATCTAGAAACTGATAGTTTGTATCCAGTTCTTGTATCATCTAGAAACTGATAGTTTGTATCCAGTTCTACTATCATCTAGAAACTGATAGTTTGTCTCCAGTTCTACTATCATCTAGAAACTGATAGTTTGTCTCCAGTTCTACTATCATCTAGAAACTGATAGTTTGTCTCCAGTTCTACTATCATCTAGAAACTGATAGTTTGTCTCCAGTTCTACTATCATCTAGAAACTGATTCTAGAACATTCTTATCAGCTTGTTGTGTTCTTTCTTCTCTTCTTTCCTGGAAGAATGATGACATCACATTCCCTTGTTTCCTCTCCCTCCTTTCTATCCTCCTCTGTCCTTCTTTCTCTCAGGCTGGGCGACGCCTCCCATGTTCCAGGCTCCGCCCCTACAGTCCCCAGTGTCGGGCCAGGTCCAGTCAGCTAAGGGTGGCCCAAAGTCAACAGCCAATGGTGAGAGGGTGTGGTTTGTGAGGCTTGATGTCGTTGGCTCAGCAGTGTTGGGTTTAGTTTTAGCTTTCAAATGTGCCTTACAGTACCAATTCAGTACATGTGTGTGTGTGTGTGTTTGTCTAGTTCCTAAAGCTGCATCGCGGGACATGTCTGCATGGTTCAACCTGTTTGCTGATCTGGACCCCCTCTCTAACCCTGACACCATCGGACGCTCTGATGATGAGATCCTCAATGCCTGAGGGGTGTGTGTGTGTGTGTGTGTGTAGTTACTGTATACTTTGTAATGTCTGTAATATTCTATATTGATGATTGAGGAGGATTTGACTGAGATTCATCTTCTATACAGGATATGTACTGTAAGTAGGGTGGGCTTAACCTTAGAGATATAATATAGAACCTAACACCTGATTGGTTGGCCCAACAACCTATCACCGGACCGGGCTCTACCAGTGACATGGTCTATAGTACTAATTATAAAGCGGGTAGTTTGGGTCCTGAATTCTGATTGGCTGAAACAGCATTCCAGTGTTGTGTATATCAGACAATATACCACAACTCCTAGTTTCCTGTTCCGTTTATGTTGGTGAGCAGTTTAGAATAGCAATACTGGGTTGGTGGTATATGGCCAGTATAGCACTGCTAAGGGCTGTATCCTGGACCTCTGCTTCGCGTCGTGCCAACAGCCCTTATGCGGGGTATATTGGCCATATATCATTAAACACATGGACCCAGAACTTGGACCCAGAGACCCAGAACATGGACACAGAGACCCAGAACATGGACACAGAGACCCAGAACATGGACACAGAGACCCAGAACATGGACACAGAGACCCAGAACATGGACACAGAGACCCAGAACATGGACCCAGAGACACAGAACATGGACCCAGAGACACAGAGACCCAGAACATGGACCCAGAGACCCAGAACATGGACCCAGAGACCCAGAACATGGACCCAGAGACCCAGAACATGGACCCAGAGAACCAGAACATGGACCCAGAGAACCAGAACATGGACACATGGACCCAGAACATGGACCCAGAGACACAGAACATGGACCCAGAGACACAGAGACCCAGAACATGGACCCAGAGAACTAGAACATGGACCCAGAGAACCAGAACATGGCCCCAGAGACACACAGACCCAGAACATGGACCCAGAGACACAGAACATGGACACAGAGACCCAGAACATGGACCCAGAGAACCAGAACATGGACCCAGAGAACCAGAACATGGACACATGGACCCAGAACTAAATCGTGCAGATGTGAGTTAACTGAGATGATGTCTAAGATGGTCTAATCATGTAAACTGCAGCATCTGGTTCTTGTCTCCACTACAAGAACTGGATTTGATACATCTCCCCTTGCTAATACTACCATACAGCCCTTTTAGCAGGTAGGATTTATACTGTACTGTAGTCACATAGATCACCTAGGAAACAGCTTGTTCTACCTCACTGAAGCTCATATCACTGATTCTGTTTTCGTGATACAGGAACTCTAGAAGCTTTTCTCTGTGTGATGTCACTATGGGGTATTGTGATGTCACTATGGGGTATTGTGATGTCACTATGCGTTTGATGATTGTTTATCTTCTGAATCCCCATGAGCGAAAGCAGAAGCATATAGCTCTGATCTCTTCATGAGAAGAATGGGAATATTGTGCAGACGTAAGTCTCACGATGCAGTTTTTATTACTTTACAGGGCATTCAGAAAGTATTCAGCCTTCACTTTAATCCACATTTTGTTAAGTTACAGCCTTATTCTAAAATGGATTAAATCGTGTTTTCCCCCTCATTAATCTACACACAATACCATTATAATGACAAAGCAAAATAGCTTTTTAGAAATGTTTGCAAATGTATTACAAAAACCCCAGGAAATATCACATTTTCACAAGTATTCAGACCCTTTAGTCAGTAATTTGAAGAAGCACCTTTGGTAGTGATTACAGCCTTGAGTTGTCTTGGGTATGATGCTACAAGCTTGGTACACCTGTATTTGGGGAGTTTCTCCCATTCTTCTCTGCAGATCCTTTCAATCTCTGTCAGGTTGGAAGGGGAGCGTTGCTGCACAGCTATTTTCAGGCCTCTCCAGAGATGTTCGATCAGGTTCAAGTCCGGGCTCTTGCTGGACAACTCCTGCGTTGTCTTGGCTGCGTTTTTAGGGTTGTTGTCCTGTTGAAAGGTGAACCTTCACCCCAGTCTGAGGTTCGGAGCGATCTGGAACAGGTTTTTATCAAGGATCTCATTGTACGTTGCTCCGTTCATCTTTCTCTCGATCCTGACTAGTCTCCCAGTCCCTGCTGCTGAAAAACATCCCCACAGCATGATGCTGCCACCACCATGCTTCACTGTAGGGATGGTATTGGCCAGGTGATGAGCAGGCCCAGGTTTTCTCTAGACGTGACGCTTGGCATTCTGGCCAAAGAGTTCAATCTTGGTTTCATCAGACCAGACAATCTTGTTTCTCATGGTCTGAGGGTCCTTTAGGTGCCTTTTGGCAAACTCCAAGCGGACTGTCATGTGCCTTTTACTGAGGAGTGGCTTCCGTCTGGACACTCTACCATAAAGGCCTGATTGGTGGAGTGCTGCAGAGATGGTTGTCCTTCTGGAAGGTTCTTCCATCTCCACAGAGGAACTCGAGCTCTGTCAGCTTGACCATCAGGTTCTTGGTCACCACCCTGACCAAGACCCTCCTTCTCCAATTACTCAGTTTGTCTCATAGCAAACGGTCTGAATACTTACATAAATAAGGTATTTCTGTTTCTTATCTTTAATTAATGTGAGAACATTTAGAAAATCTGTTTCCGTTTTGTCATTACGGGGTATTGTGTAGATTGATATAGAAAAAAATGAATTTAAACAATTTTAGAATAAGGCTGTAACGTAACAAAATGTGGAAAATGTCAAGGGGTTTGAATACTTTCCAAATGCACTGTACATACAGACAAGAATGTATATCAATCACAAATGCTTTATTTGATTCAACTAAGCCTTTTATTTCACTTAAAGGATGTGTAACGTCATAGGATGAATGCAATGACACGTCACAGGATGAAACGGTTATCAACAGACATGTTGAAGGAACTTTATTAAACTGTTATTTGAGATGTTTTTCCATTTGTGCGTTTCTTTAAAAGTATTTATTTGTCATCAAGTTGAGTATTTCATTACCAACTCACCTCCCATCCTTTCCAGTCTACCCTGTCATCAAGTTGAGTATTTCATTACCAACTCACCTCCCATCCTTTCCAGTCTAACCTGGTGGACATCTCTGCCAATACATTTGAAGGTCGATTTTGGGAAAAAGCGCAAAAATAATGTCTTTAAACGGTATAACTGATCAATGCACCATCATACCAGGTCATTTATTGCTTTTAACAAAATGGCAAAATAAGATATTTGGCAGAAGTGCCATTTCTTTCTGATCTCCAAAAACAAATCCTGTGAAATGATGTCAACACATACTGGAGGAGTTACAGGCTAGATACAGTGGCTAGCTTAGCTAATAAACTGGCTACAGTGGCTAGCTTAGCTAACAAACTGGCTACAGTGGCTAGCTTAGCTAACAAACTGGCTACAGTGGCTAGCTTAGCTAACAAACTGGCTACAGTGGCTAGCTTAGCTAATGAACTAGCTGCAGTTGAAGTCGAAGTTTACATACACTTAGGTTGGAATCATTAAAACTCGTTTTTCAACCACTCCACAAATGTCTTGTTAAGTCTTGTTAACAAACTATAGTTTTGGCAAGTCAGTTAGAACATCTACTTTGTGCATGACAGAAGTCATTTTTCCAACAATTGTTTACAGTTTCTTTCACTTATAATTCACTGTATCACAATTCCAGTGGGTCAGAAGTTTACATACACTAAGTTGACTGTGCCTTTAAAAAGCTTGGAAACTCCAGAAAATTATGTCATGGATTTAGAAGCTTTTGATAGGCTATTTGAGTCAATTTGAAGTGTACCTGTGGATGTATTTCAAGGCCTACCTTAAAACTCAGTGCCTCTTTGCTTGACATCATGGGAAAATCAAAAGAAATCAGCTAAGACCTCAGAAAAAGAATTGTAGACCTCCACAAGTCTGGTTCATCCTTGGGAGCAATTTCCAAATGCCTGAAGGTACCACGTTCATCTGTACAAACAATAGTACGCAACTATAAACACCATGAGACCACGCAGCCATCATACCGCTCAGGAAGGAGACACGTTCTGTCTCCAAGAGATGAACATACTTTGGTGTGAAAAGTGCAAATCAATCCCAGAACAACAGCAAAGGACCTTGTGAAGATGCTGGAGGAAACAGGTACCAAAGTATCTATATCCACAGTAAAACGAGTCCTATATGGACATAACCTGAAAGGCTCAGCAGGGAAGAAGACCACTTCCAAAGTTGTGACAAAATGGCTTAAGGAAAACAAAGTCAAGGTATTGGAGTGGCCATCACAAAGCCCTGACCTCAATCCTATAGAAAATTTGTGGGCATAACTGAAAAAGTGTGTGTGAGCAAGGAGGCCTACAAACGTGACCCCATTACACCAGCTCTGTCAGGAGGAATGGGCCAAAATTCACTTGTGGAATTCACTTGTGGAAGGCTACCCAAAACTTTTGCAAAAGTTAAACCATTTAAAGGCAATGCTACCAAATACTAATTGAGTGTATGTGAACTTCTGACCCACTGGGAATGTGATGAAAGAAATCATTCTCTCTACTATTATTCTGACATTTCACATTCTTAAAATAAAGTGGTGATCCTAAATGACCTAAATCAGGGAATTTGTAGTAGGATTAAATGTCAGGAATTGTGAAAAACCGAGTTTAAATGTATTTGGCAAAGGTGTATGTAAACTTCCGATTCAACTGTACGTTGGTCATGTGCACACCTGACTAGAATGACACTATGTACCACCAAAGGCCCTGTTTATGTTTGAAAATTGGGAAAGATGCGGAGTTGGACTGTTTTTCGTGTCCAAAGTTGACCTATAACAGGAAACCCCATCTCTACTGCTACAGTTTGTAAAACATGATCAAATATCATCTCCAATATTAAAATCTACTTTGACAGAAGAGCTCTTCATTTCTCTGTTGAGTGGACAGTACTGGTAGTTTAGAAGTCTGTACAGTTATGTAGAACGCTTAGAGCCCCGACCGGGATCAATTCTGAGCTCTGGTAATAACCACCAAAAACGCCTCCCCACCCTAAGGGCTCTATTCAATCTGTATGGCTGAAGTTCAACTTTACCACCTGATAGAAATGTAAAGGCAATGTTCCTGTGTTACCGGAGACAGCATTCACGGTAAACGCTGCATATGTCGGCTCAATGGGAAATGACCTTCACATTTCTATCACACGGTCTGTAACGCTTCAGCCATCCAGATTGAATCGAACCCTAAGTAAGTTACGCTAACCCCCTAACCCACCTTAAATGACCCCTAACCCCCTAACCAACCTTAAATGACCCCTAACTCTCTAACCAACCTTAAATGAACCCCTAACCAACCTTAAATGACCCCTAACCCCCTAACCAATCTTAAATGACCCCTAACCCCCTAACCCGCCTTAAATGACCCCTAACCCCCTAACCAACCTTAAATGACCCCTAACTCTCTAACCAACCTTAAATGACCCCCTAACCAACCTTAAATGACCCCTAACCAACCTTAAATGACCCCTAACTCTCTAACCAACCTTAAATGACCCCTAACCCACCTTAAATGACCCCTAACCCCCTAACCCACTTTAAATGACCCCTAACCCCCTAACCAACCTTAAATGACCCCTAACTCTCTAACCAACCTTAAATGACCCCCTAACCAACCTTAAATGACCCCTAAACCTCTAACCAACCCTAAATGACCCCCTAACCAACCTTAAATGACCCCTAACCCACCTTAAATGACCCCTAGCCCCCTAACCCACCTTAAATGACCCCCTAACCCCCAATCAACCTTAAATTACCCCCTAACCAACCTTAAATGACCCCTAACCCCCTAACCCACCTTAAATGACCCCTAGCCCCCTAACCCACCTTAAATGACCCCCTAACCCCCAATCAACCTTAATCAACCTTAAATGACCCCTAACTAACCTTAAACCCCCAACCAACTGTAAATTACCCCTAACCCACCTTCAATGACCCCTAACCCCATAACCACCCTTAAATGACCCCTAACCACCCTTAAATGACCCCTAACCACCCTTAAATGACCCCTAACCACCCTTAAATGACCCCTAACCACCCTTAAATGACCCCATAACCACCCTTAAATGACCCCTAACCACCCTTAAATGACCCCATAACCACCCTTAAATGACCACTAACCACCCTTAAATGACCCCTAACCACCCTTAAATGACCCCATAACCACCCTTAAATGACCCCTAACCACCCTTAAATGACCCCATAACCACCCTTAAATGACCACTAACCACCCTTAAATGACCCCTAACCACCCTTAAATGACCCCTAACCACCCTTAAATGACCCCATAACCACCCTTAAATGACCACTAACCACCCTTAAATGACCACTAACCACCCTTAAATGACCACTAACCACCCTTAAATGACCACTAACCAACCTAGTAATAATGTTATATTATTACTATTTTAATCCAGTTCTCATTGTTGCCTAAAATACAAACACAGTGCCTCATTATCTCCAGATCCAATACATTTCAGACACTTCCCCATGGCAGGCACAGTAAAGTAACAGCGCCTCTTCAACCGTAGGAGGCTGAAGAAATTTGAATTGGCACCTAAAACCCTCACATACTTTTACAGATGCACAATTGAGAGCATCATGTCGGGCTGTATCACCGCCTGGTAAGGCAACTGCACCGCCCACAACCGCAGGGCTCTCCAGAGGGTGGTGCGGTTTGCCAAACGCATCACCGGGGGCAAACTACCTGCCCTCCAGGACACCTACAGCACCCAATGTCACAGGAAGGCCAACAACCATCTGTGGGAGAAAAGGGGAGGGATAGAGGGAGGAAGGAAAGAGGGATGGAGGAAGGGAGGAAAGGGGAGGGGAGGGAAGGAGGGAGAAAAGGAGGAAAAAAGAGGGATGATGGAGGAAGGAGGAAAGGGTAGGAAGAGAGGGAGGAAAGGGTAGGAAGAGAGGGAGGAAAGGGTAGGGAGGGATGGATGGAGGAAGAGAGGGAGGAAAGGGTAGGGAGGGATGGATGGAGGAAGGGAGGGAGGAAAGGGGAGGGAGGGAGTGAGGAAAGTGGAGGGAGGGAGTGAGGAAAGGGGAGGGATGTAGGAAGGAAAGGAGGAAGGAAAGGAGGGATGGATGGAGGAAGGGAGGGAGGAAAGGGGAGGGAGGGAATGAGGAAAGGGGAGGGATGGAGGAAGGAAGGGAGAGAGGAAAGGAGGGAGGGAATGAGAGAGAGGGGAGGCAGACGAAGCAGAACACTGGACAGGCACCACGAGACAGGTCTTCAGGCACATTATTGTTTTTCTTTCATCCCGCCCATCTTAGTTTTGCTACAATATCTCTGAGCCCAGATCACCACGGAAACCACACAACCTGGATCACCATGGAAACCACACAGCTTCACACTGGAAGACATCTTAATTCAAGATACATAATAATGATTTGAAAATGTGGAGAGGTTTCATGGTTTAATGTGTCTCCTGTATCCTCTCGGTACATAGGATCAGTGGAACGTTGGGACCAGGTAGGACCAGTGGGTGGAGTTAGAATGAGCAGGTAGAACCAGGGGGCAGTTATGACCAGGGGAGTTAGCATGTCGAAGGCGTCTCGATCAGCAGGGTATTATGTTCATTATGTTTATCTGACTGCGATGTTATTCAGCAGTCTGTCCTCCGGGGCAGAAGTGTGGTGCTCTAGCTCTCTGGTTCCTCCAGGTGTCTGGGCAGGCATGGTTGCTGGTGGACTGTGCCCCAGGATACCCCTAGGGAAGGGGACAGGCTACGGAGGCCCACCCCACCTAGAGGCATCATGGAGGGGGACAGACTGCGCAGGCCAACCCCACCCAGAGGCACCAAGCTGGGGGACAGGCTGCGGAGGCCAACCCCTGATCTGAAGCTGAGCTCCGGGGCGGGCAACAGGGGCTTCAGGATGCTGACCAGGCAGAAGGCTGAGCCACTCTTAGGGATGAAGTTCACCTTGTTACGGTCCGGACACAGGAAGGGAGGAATCTCCTGGAGGGGTCTGGGACTGTAACACACACACATTGTCATTCAACACTAATATATGACACCGATTATTTATGGTATTTACTTAGCAGAGTGCCCTTTTCCTATACAAGAGGAGTAATACCAGTTTGGCCACAAAAGGCTGTACCTGTTCTGAGTTATCTTCTACTATGGTGGGCTTGGTGGGCTCGCGCTAGTTTTAACGTTCTGAGTTGGTTTCTACTATGGTGGGCTCGCGCTAGTTTTAACGTTCTGAGTTGGTTTCTACTATGTTGGGCTCGCGCTAGTTTTAACGTTCTGAGTTAGTTTCTACTATGGTGGGCTCGGTGGGCTCGCGCTAGTTTTAATGATCTGAGTTAGCTAGTTTTAATGTTCTGAGTTAGTTTCTACTATGGTGGGCTCGCGCTAGTTTTAATGTTCTGAGTTAGCTTCTACTATGGTGGGCTCGAGCTAGTTTTAATGTTCTGAGTTAGTTTCTACCAAGGTGGGCTCGAGCTAGTTTTAATGTTCTGAGTTAGCTTCTACTATGGTGGGCTCGGTGGGCTCGCGCTAGTTTTAATGTTCTGAGTTAGCTTCTACTATGGTGGGCTCGCGCTAGTTTTAATGTTCTGAGTTAGCTTCTACTATGGTGGGCTCGGTGGGCTCGCGCTAGTTTTAATGTTCTGAGTTAGCTTCTACTATGGTGGGCTCGCGCTAGTTTTAATGTTCTGAGTTAGCTTCTACTATGGTGGGCTCGGTGGGCTCACGCTAGTTTTAATGTTCTGAGTTAGCTTCTACTATGGTGGGCTTGGTGGGCTCACGCTAGTTTTAATGTTCTGAGTTAGCTTCTACTATGGTGGGCTTGGTGGGCTCACACTAGTTTTAATGTTCTGAGTTAGCTTCTACTATGGTGGGCTCACGCTAGTTTTAATGTTCTGAGTTAGTTTCTACTGTGGTGGGCTTGGTGGGCTCACGCTAGTTTTAATGTTCTGAGTTAGTTTCTACTATGGTGGGCTTGGTGGGCTCACGCTAGTTTTAATGTTCTGAGTTAGTTTCTACGATGGTGGGCTTGGTGGGCTCACGCTAGTTTTAATGTTCTGAGTTAGTTTCTACGATGGTGGGCTTGGTGGGCTCACGCTAGTTTTAATGTTCTGAGTTAGTTTCTACTATGGTGGGCTTGGTGGGCTCACGCTAGTTTTAATGTTCTGAGTTAGCTTCTACTATGGTGGGCTCGGTGGGCTCACGCTAGTTTTAATGTTCTGAGTTAGTTTCTACTATGGTGGGCTCACGCTAGTTTTAATGTTCTGAGTTAGCTTCTACTATGGTGGGCTTGGTGGGCTCACGCTAGTTTTAATGTTCTGAGTTAGCTTCTACGATGGTGGGCTCACGCTAGTTTTAATGTTCTGAGTTAGCTTCTACTATGGTGGGCTCACGCTAGTTTTAATGTTCTGAGTTAGCTTCTACTATGGTGGGCTCGAGCTAGTTTTAATGTTCTGAGTTAGCTTCTACTATGGTGGGCTTGGTGGGCTCACGCTAGTTTTAATGTTCTGACCCTCCAAGGGGTTAGGGTTGGGGCTAACCCTCCAAGGGGTTAGGGTTGTGGCTAACCCTCCAAGGGGTTGGGGTTAACCCTCCAAGGGGTTAGGGTTAACCCTCCAAGGGGTTAGGGTTGGGGTTAACCCTCCAAGGGGTTAGGGTTGGGGCTAACCCTCCAAGGGGTTGGGGTTGTGGCTAACCCTCCAAGGGGTTAGGGTTGGGGCTAACCCTCCAAGGGGTTGGGGATAACCCTCCAAGGGGTTAGGGTTGGGGCTAACCCTCCAAGGGGTTAGGGTTGGGGTTAACCCTCCAAGGGGTTAGGGTTGGGGCTAACCCTCCAAGGGGTTAGGGTTGGGGCTAACCCTCCAAGGGGTTAGGGTTGGGGTTAACCCTCCAGGGGGTTAGGGTTGGGGCTAACCCTCCAAGGGCTTAGGGTTGGGGTTAACCCTCCAAGGGGTTGGGGTTAACCCTCCAAGGGGTTAGGGTTGGGGTTAACCCTCCAAGGGGTTAGATTTGGGGCTAACCCTCCAAGGGGTTAGGGTTGGGGCTAACCCTACAAGGGGTTAGGGTTAACCCTCCAAGGGGTTAGGGTTGGGGTTAACCCTCCAAGGGGTTAGGGTTAACCCTCCAAGGGGTTAGGGTTGGGGCTAACCCTACAAGGGGTTAGGGTTAACCCTCCAAGGGGTTAGGGTTGGGGTTAACCCTCCAAGGGGTTAGGGTTAACCCTCCAAGGGGTTAGGATTGGGGCTAACCCTCCAAGGGGTTGGGGTTAACCCTCCAAGGGGTTGGGGTTGTGGCTAACCCTCCAAGGGGTTAGGGTTAACCCTCCAAGGGGTTAGGGTTGGGGTTAACCCTCCAAGGGGTTAGGGTTAACCCTCCAAGGGGTTAGGGTTGGGGCTAACCCTACAAGGGGTTAGGGTTGGGGTTAACCCTCCAAGGGGTTAGGGTTAACCCTCCAAGGGGTTAGGATTGGGGCTAACCCTCCAAGGGGTTGGGGTTAACCCTCCAAGGGGTTGGGGTTGTGGCTAACCCTCCAAGGGGTTAGGGTTAACCCTCCAAGGGGTTAGGGTTGGGGCTAACCCTCCAAGGGGTTAGGGTTAACCCTCCAAGGGGTTAGGGTTAACCCTCCAAGGGGTTAGGGTTAACCCTCCAAGGGGTTAGGGTTAACCCTCCAAGGGGTTAGGGTTGGGGCTAACCCTCCAAGGGGTTGGGGTTAACCCTCCAAGGGGTTGGGGTTAACCCTCCAAGGGGTTAGGGTTAACCCTCCAAGGGGTTAGGGTTGGGGCTAACCCTCCAAGGGGTTAGGGTTAACCCTCCAAGGGGTTAGGGTTGGGGTTAACCCTCCAAGGGGTTAGGGTTGGGGTTAACCCTCCAAGGGTTAGGGTTGGGGTTAACCCTCCAAAGGGTTAGGGCTGGGGTTAACCCTCCAATGGGTTAGCGTTAACCCTCCAAGGGGTTAGGGTTAGGGTTAACCCTCCAAGGGGTTAGGGTTGGGGTTAACCCTCCAAGGGGTTAGGGTTGGGGTTAACCCTCCAAGGGGTTAGGGTTGGGGCTAACCCTCCAAGGTGTTAGGGTTAACCCTCCAAGGGGTTAGGATTGGGGTTAACCCTCCAAGGGGTTAGGATTGGGGTTAACCCTCCAAGGGGTTAGGGTTGGGGTTAACCCTCCAAGGGGTTAATGGTTAACCCTCCAAGGGGTTAGGGTTGGGGCTAACCCTCCAAGGGGTTTGGGTTGGGGTTAACCCTCCAAGGGGTTAGGGTTGGGGCTAACCCTCCAAGGGGTTAGGGTTGGGGCTAACCCTCCAAGGGGTTAGGGTTAACCCTCCAAGGGGTTAGGATTAACCCTCCAAGGGGTTAGGGTTGGGGTTAACCCTCCAAGGGGTTAGGGTTGGGGTTAACCCTCCAAGGGGTTAGGGTTGGGGTTAACCCTCCAAAGGGTTAGGGCTGGGGTTAACCCTCCAATGGGTTAGCGTTAACCCTCCAAGGGGTTAGGGTTAGGGTTAACCCTCCAAGGGGTTAGGGCTGGGGTTAACCCTCCAATGGGTTAGGGTTAACCCTCCAAGGGGTTAGGGTTGGGGTTAACCCTCCAAGGGGTTAGGGCTGGGGTTAACCCTTCAATGGGTTACGGTTGGGGCTCACACTCCAAGGGGTTAGGGTTAACTCTCCAAGGGGTTAGGGTTAACCCTCCAATGGGGTAGGGTTGTGGTTAACCCTCCAAGGGGTTAGGGTTGGGGTTAACCCTCCAAGGGGTTAGGGTTGGGGTTAACCCTCGAAGGAGTTAGGGTTGGGGTTAACCCTCGAAGGAGTTAGGGTTGGGGTTAACCCTCCAAGGTGTTAGGGTTGAGTGTTGCAGTCATTTCAGTTGCTGTAGTAGCTGCCGTGTATAGTGTTGAGTTGTCTGCATACATAGAAACTCTGTCTTTACTCAAAGTCAGTGGCATGTCGTTAGTAAAAAAATAAAAAGCAAGGGGCCTAAACAGCTACCCTGGGGAATTCCTGATTCTAAAGCCATAACTGATTCTAAAGCCATAACACATGTTTTTCCAGCAGCAGACTGTTCAATAATGTCAAAAGCTGCACTAAAATCTAACAAGACAGTCCCCACAACCATTTTATTATCAACTTCTCTCAGCCAATCCTCAGTCATTTGTGTAAGTGCTATGCTTGTAAGTGCTTGTTGACATTTAGGGTCAGGGTTTAGGGTGTACTCTCACAGCCCTCAGGACCTTTAGGGTCAGGGGTTAGGGTTAGAGGTTAAGGTGTACTCTCACAGCCCTCAGGACGTTTAGGGTCAGGGGTTAGGGGTTAAGGTGTACTCTCACAGCCCTCAGGACGTTTAGGGTCAGGGGTGAGAGGTTAAGGTGTACTCTCACAGCCCTAAGGACGTATAGGATCAGGGGTTAGAGGTTAAGGTGTACTCTCACAGCCCTCAGGACGTTTAGGGTCAGGGGTTAGGGTTAGAGGTTAAGGTTAGGCTGTACTCACAGTGACTCCTCAAAGACCTTGACCTTCTCACAGCCCTCCGGCGGCTCCCTCTTGAACATGTAGCTGTTGTTGGGCTTCGGAGACGCTGCATACTTCGGGAGAGGTGAGCAGGGACCCAGTTCTGAGGGACAGACAGACAAACGGACAGAGAGAGAGCGAGAGAGCAGGTCAGTCACAATATTCAGGGTGAGGGGGGGACAAAGCTATGGAAATGTGTGTGTGTGTACCTTTCTCCTCTGCGGGGTAGGGGCTGCCTCCTCCCATATCGTTGAGGATGGTGAGGTAGGAGGGAGAGATGGAGTCGGGCCGGCTGCTGCTGTTGCTATGCTTACCGCCACCGAGGCCCCCTCCTGAGGGGGTCTGTGTGTCAATGCTTCGGGTGGAGCTGCTGCGCTGGGAGGGGAGGGGTGGGGGGGCGCGGTGCCCGTCTGGGACATCTTGGGGCTGAACCCAAAGCACACATAAATAACAACAGTTGATTTGTGTGTGTGTGTGTGTGTGTGTGTGTGTGTGTGTGTGTGTGTGTGTGTGTGTGTGTGTGTGTGTGTGTGTGTGTGTGTGTGTGTGTGTGTGTGTGTGTGTGTGTGTGTGTGTGTGTGTGTGTGTTAACAAGAACAAGGACTCACAATAATAACCTCATCTCGTAGTTGTGGTGTGTCACGGATGATGATGCGTTCTATCTCCTGGTTGAGACCCTCCACACTGTTCCTGAAGCGAGGCGCCGTCGACTTGGGGACGGGGATCAGGATGGTCTTATTGGGCATCTGGGCCTTACATACAGACAGGGGAAAGGTTAGTGGTAGAGTTAGGGTTAACCCTTAGAGATGGGGGTTAGGGTTAAACCTTACGGATGGGGTTAGGGTTAACCCTTAGGGATGGGGGTTAGGGTTAACCCTTAGGGATGGGGGTTAGGGTTAACCCTTAGAGATGGGGGTTAGGGTTAACCCTTAGGGATGGGGTTAGGGTTAACCCTTAGGGATGGGGTTAGGGTTAACCCTTAGGGATGGGGTTAGGGTTAACCCTTAGGGATGGGGGTTAGGGTTAACCCTTAGGGATGGGGTTAGGGTTAACCCTTAGGGATGGGGTTAGGGTTAACCCTTAGGGATGGGGGTTAGGGTTAACCCTTAGGGATGGGGTTAGGGTTAACCCTTAGAGATGGGGTTAGGGTTAACCCTTAGGGATGGGGGTTAGGGTTAACCCTTAGGGATGGGGTTAGGGTTAACCCTTAGGGATGGGGGTTAGGGTTAACCCCTAGGGATGGGGTTAGGGTTAACCCTTAGGGATGGGGGTTAGGGTTAACCCTTAGGAATGGGGTTAGGGTTAACCCTTAGGGATGGGGGTTAGGGTTAACCCTTAGAGATGGGGTTAGGGTTAACCCTTAGGGATGGGGTTAGGGTTAACCCTTAGAGATGGGGGTTAGGGTTAACCTCTAGAGATGGGGTTTAGGGTTAACCCTTAGGGATGGGGTTAGGGTTAACCCTTAGAGATGGGGGTTAGGGTTAACCCTTAGGGATGGGGTTAGGGTTAACCCTTAGGGATGGGGTTAGGGTTAACCCTTAGGGATGTGGTTAGGGTTAACCCTTAGGGATGGGGTTAGGGTTAACCCTTAGGGATGGGGTTAGGGTTAACCCTTAGAGATGGGGGTTAGGGTTAACCTCTAGAGATGGGGTTTAGGGTTAACCCTTAGGGATGGGGTTAGGGTTAACCCTTAGAGATGGGGGTTAGGGTTAACCCTTAGAGATGGGGGTTAGGGTTAACCCTTAGAGATGGGGGTAGGGTTAACCCTTAGTGATGGGGGTAGGGTTAACCCTTAGAGATGGGGGTAGGGTTAACCCTTAGAGATGGGGGTAGGGTTAACCCTTAGTGATGGGGGTAAGGTTAACCCTTAGTGATGGGGTTAGGGTTAAACCTTAGCGACGGGGTTAGGGTTAGGGTACTCTGTAACTAAAGGTTAGGGTACTCTCTGTAACTAAAGTATAGGGTACTCTCTGTAACTAAAGGTTAGGGTACTCTCTGTAACTAAAGTATAGGGTACTCTCTGTAACTAAAGGTTAGGGTACTCTGTAACTAAAGGTTAGGGAACTCTCTGTAACTAAAGGTTAGGGTACTCTGTAACTAAAGGTTAGGGTACTCTGTAACTAAAGGTTAGGGTACTCTCTCTAACTAAAGGTTAGGGTACTCTCTGTAACTAAAGGTTAGGGTACTCTCTGTAACTAAAGTATAGGGTACTCTCTGTAACCTAAGGTTAGGGTTACGGTACTCTCTGGAACTAAAGGTTAGGGTACTCTCTGTAACTAAAGGTTAGGGTACTCTCTGTAACTAAAGGTTAGGGTACTCTCTGTCACTAAAGGTTAGGGTACTCTCTGTAACTAAAGGTTAGGGTACTCTCTGTAACTAAAGGTTAGGGTACTCTCTGTAACTAAAGTATAGGGTACTCTCTGTAACTAAAGGTTAGGGTACTCTGTAACTAAAGGTTAGGGAACTCTCTGTAACTAAAGGTTAGGGTACTCTCTATAACTAAAGGTTAGGGTACTCTCTGTAACTAAAGGTTAGGGTACTCTCTGTAATGGTGCTCAGGTTACCTGTGACTGGATGATGGCAGCATGACTCCCATTGAAGGGGGACCTGCGGTCCTTGTCCCTGCGGTGACGACTGCTGCGCTTACTGCGCTGGAGTTGCTGTCGCAATTTAGCAATCTGGAGGAGAGAAGAGTTACTGGGTTAGGGGGTGTATTGGTAGGATGTTGTTGTCTTTACCACTAAGACGTGGGTAGTTGTCACTGTGGAGTGTCACTATGTGGAGTGCCACTGTGTGGAGTGTCACTATGTGGAGTGCCACTGTGTGGAGTGTCACTATGTGGAGTGTCACTATGTGGAGTGTCACTGTGTGGAGTGTCACTATGTGGAGTGTCACTGTGTGGAGTGTCACTGTGTGGAGTGTCACTATGTTGTCACTATGTTGTCACTATGTGGAGTGTCACTATGTTGTCACTATGTGGAGTGTCACTATGTGGAGTGTCACTATTTGGAGTGTCACTGTGTGGAGTGTCACTATGTTGTCACTATGTTGTCACTATGTGGAGTGTCACTATGTTGTCACTATGTGGAGTGTCACTATGTGGAGTGTCACTATGTGGAGTGTCACTATGTGGAGTGTCACTATGTTGTCACTATGTGGAGAGTCACTATGTTGTCACTATGTGGAGTGTCACTATGTGGAGTGTCACTATGTGGAGTGTCACTATGTTGTCACTATGTGGAGTGTCACTATGTGGAGTGTCACTATGTGGAGAGTCACTATGTGGAGAGTCACTATGTGGAGAGTCACTATGTTGTCACTATGTGGAGTGTCACTATGTGGAGTGTCACTATGTTGTCACTATGTGGAGTGTCACTATGTTGTCACTATGTGGAGTGTCACTATGTTGTCACTATGTGGAGTGTCACTATGTGGAGTGTCACTATGTTGTCACTATGTGGAGTGTCACTATGTGGAGTGTCACTATGTTGTCACTATGTGGAGTGTCACTATGTTGTCACTATGTGGAGTGTCACTATGTGGAGTGTCACTATGTGGAGTGTCACTATGTGGAGTGTCACTATGTGGAGTGTCACTATGTGGAGTGTCACTATGTGGAGTGTCACTATGTTGTCACTATGTGGAGTGTCACTATGTGGAGAGTCACTATGTGGAGAGTCACTATGTGGAGTGTCACTATGTGGAGTGTCACTATGTGGAGTGTCACTATGTGGAGTGTCACTATGTGGAGTGTCACTATGTGGAGTGTCACTATGTGGAGTGTCACTATGTGGAGTGTCACTATGTTGTCACTATGTGGAGTGTCACTATGTGGAGAGTCACTATGTGGAGAGTCACTATGTGGAGAGTCACTATGTGGAGTGTCACTATGTGGAGTGTCACTATGTGGAGTGTCACTATGTTGTCACTATGTGGAGTGTCACTATGTTGTCACTATGTGGAGTGTCACTATGTTGTCACTATGTGGAGTGTCATTATGTTGTCATTATGTTGTCATTATGTTGTTATTATGTTGTCACTATGTTGTTATTATGTTGTCACTATGTTGTCACTATGTTGTCACTATGTTGTCATTATGTTGTCATTATGTTGTCATTATGTTGTCATTATGTTGTCATTATGTTGTCATTATGTTGTCATTATGTTGTTATTATGTTGTCATTATGTTGTCATTATGTTGTCATTATGTTGTCATTATGTTGTCATTATGTTGTCACTATGTTGTCAGTATCTAAAGGCAGAGACTGAACAGTGTGACTAACCTCTTTGAGCTGGTCGGTGCTCCCGCAGGAGGCCGATCTTTTGTGGCTCCCCCGCCTCCTCTCATCCGCCCAGGCCCTGGGGGTCTGACACCACAGAGAGAGGTGAGATACATGAATACACACACACACACACACACACACACACACACACACACACACACACACACACACACACACACACACACACACACACACACACACACACACACACACACACACACACCCTGGGGGTCTGACACCACAGAGAGAGGTGAGATACATGAATACACACACACACACACACACACACACACACACACACACACACACACACACACACACACACACACACACACACACACACACACACACACACACACACACACACACCCTGGGGGTCTGACACCACAGAGAGAGGTGAGATACACACACACACACACACACACACACACACACACACACACACACACACACACACACACACACACACACACACACACACACACACACACACACACACACACACACACACACACACACACCCTGGGGGTCTGACACCACAGAGATAGGTGAGATACATGAATACAAACACACACACACACACACACACACACACACACACACACACACACACACACACACACACACACACACACACACACACACACACACACACACACACACACACACACTCTGGGGATCTGACACCACAGAGAGAGGTGAGATACATGACATACACACACACACACACACACACACACACACACACACACACACACACACACACACACACACACACACACACACACACACACACACACACACACACACACACACACACACACACACACACACACACACACCCTGGGGGTCTGACACCACAGAGAGAGGTGAGATACATGAATAGACACACACACACACACACACACACACACACACACACACACACACACACACACACACACACACACACACACACACACACACACACACACACACACACACACACACACACACACACACACCTGAGTGGCCTTGTCCCTCATGCAGGGAGTGTGGTGGGCGTGGCTTCCGTCCTGAGGCCGGGGACCAAGAAGGTAAGAGCCAAGGAGCGTGCCCAGTAGGGGCCACAGCTGGGAGGAGCCAGAGGAAGTGGGAGGAGCTGAATCAGCTGCTCTCTGCAGAAAGACAGGAAGAGAAGAAGAGAGGGGAAAATAAGAAATATGTTTCATTCTAGACGACACACAACTAATCTTCTCCTTTCCCCCTTCTGACAACCAGGTGGCGAATCGCATCTCTGCATGTCTGGCAGACATATCAGTGTGGATGACAGATCACCACCTCAAGCTGAACCTCGGCAAGACGGAGCTGCTCTTCCTCCCGGGGAAGGACTGCCCGTTCCATGATCTCGCCATCACGGTTGACAACTCCATTGTGTCCTCCTCCCAGAGCGCTAAGAACCTTGGTGTGATCCTGGACAACACCCTGTCGTTCTCAACCAACATCAAGGCGGTGGCCCGTTCCTGTAGGTTCATGCTCTACAACATCCGCAGAGTACGACCCTGCCTCACACAGGAAGCGGCGCAGGTCCTAATCCAGGCACTTGTCATCTCCCGTCTGGATTACTGCAACTCGCTGTTGGCTGGGCTCCCTGCCTGTGCCATTAAACCCCTTCAACTCATCCAGAACGCCGCAGCCCGTCTGGTGTTCAACCTTCCCAAGTTCTCTCACGTCACCCCGCTCCTCCGTTCTCTCCACTGGCTTCCAGTTGAAGCTCGCATCCGCTACAAGACCATGGTGCTTGCCTACGGAGCTGTGAGGGGAACGGCACCTCAGTACCTCCAGGCTCTGATCAGGCCCTACACCCAAACAAGGGCACTGCGTTCATCCACCTCTGGCCTGCTCGCCTCCCTACCACTGAGGAAGTACAGCTCCCGCTCAGCCCAGTCAAAACTGTTCGCTGCTCTGGCCCCCCAATGGTGGAACAAACTCCCTCACGACGCCAGGACAGCGGAGTCAATCACCACCTTCCGGAGACACCTGAAACCCCACGTCTTTAAGGAATACCTAGGATAGGATAAGTATTCCCTCTCCCCCCCCCCTTTAAGATTTAGATGCACTATTGTAAAGTAACTGTTCCACTGGATGTGATAAGGTGAATGCACCAATTTGTAAGTCGCTCTGGATAAGAGCGTCTGCTAAATGACTTAAATGTAAATGTATAGCAAGAGTTGTTTGTAAACAGACCATCCAACCCATATCAACCCTAACCCATCATACAGACCATCCACCCATATCAACCCTAACCCATCATACAGACCATCCAACCCATATCAACCCTAACCCATCATACAGACCATCCAACCCATATCAACCCTAACCCATCATACAGACCATCCAACCATATCAACCCTAATCCATCATACAGACCATCCAACCCATATCAACCCTAACCCATCATACAGACCATCCAACCCATATCAACCCTAACCCATCATACAGACCATCCAACCCATATCAACCCTAACCCATCATACAGACCATCCAACCCATATCAACCCTAACCCATCATACAGACCATCCAACCCAGCCATATCAACCCTAACCCATCATACAGACCATCCAACCCATATCAACCCTAACCCATCATACAGACCATCCACCCATATCAACCCTAACCCATCATACAGACCATCCAACCCATATCAACCCTAACCCATAACCCATCAACCCACCCATATCACAGACCATCCAACCCCTAACCCATCATACAGACCATCCAACCCATAACCCCCATCATACAGACCATCCAACCCATATCAACCCTAACCCATCATACAGACCATCCAACCCATATCAACCCTAACCCATCATACAGACCATCAACCCCCATATCACCATCCAACCCATAACCCAACCCATCATACAGACCATCCAACCCATATCAACCCTAACCCATCATACAGACCATCCAACCCATATCAACCCTAACCCATCATACAGACCATCCAACCCATATCAACCCTAACCCATCATACAGACCATCCAACCCACCCATATCAACCCTAACCCATCATACAGACCATCCAACCCATATCAACCCTAACCCATCATACAGACCATCCAACCCAGCCATATCAACCCTAACCCATCATACAGACCATCCAGACCATCACAACCCTAACCCATCATACAGACCATATCAACCCTAACCCATCATACAGACCATCCAACCCATATCAACCCTAACCCATCATACAGACCATCCAACCATATCAACCCTAACCCATCATACAGACCATCCAACCCAGCCATATCAACCCTAACCCATCATACAGACCATCCAACCCATATCAACCCTAACCCATCATACAGACCATCCAACCCATATCAACCCTAACCCATCATACAGACCATCCAACCCATATCAACCCTAACCCATCATACAGACCATCCACCCATATCAACCCTAACCCATCATACAGACCATCCAACCCATATCAACCCTAACCCATCATACAGACCATCCAACCCATATCAACCCTAACCCATCATACAGACCATCCAACCATATCAACCCTATATCAACCCATAACCCATCATCATACAGACCATCCAACCCATATCAACCCTAACCCATCATACAGACCATCCACCCATATCAACCCTAACCCATTATACAGACCATCCAACCCAGCCATATCAACCCTAACCCATCATACAGACCATCCAACCCATATCATCCCTAACCCATCATACAGACCATCCAACCCATATCAACCCCCATCAACCCATCATAACAGACCATCCAACCCATATCAACCCATATCAACCCTAACCCATCATACAGACCATCCAACCAACCCTAACCCATCAACCCATAACCCATCAACCCTAACCCATCATACAGACCATCCAACCCATATCAACCCTAACCCATCATACAGACCATCCAACCCAGCCATATCAACCCTAACCCATCATACAGACCATCCAACCCATATCAACCCTAACCCATCATACAGACCATCCAACCCATATCATCCCTAACCCATCATACAGACCATCCAACCCATATCAACCCTAACCCATCATACAGACCATCCAACCCATATCAACCCTAACCCATCATACAGACCATCCAACCCATATCAACCCTAACCCATATCAACCCTAACCCATCATACAGACCATCCAACAACCCTAACCATATCAACCATAACCCATCATACAGACCATCCAACCCAGCCATATCAACCCTAACCCATCATACAGACCATCCAACCCAACCCTAACCCATCATACAGACCATATCAACCCTAACCCATCATACAGACCATCCACCCATATCAACCCTAACCCATCATACAGACCATCCAACCCATATCAACCCTAACCCATCATACAGACCATCCAACCCATCAACCCTAACCCATCATACAGACCATCCAACCCAGCCATATCAACCCTAACCCATCATACAGACCATCCAACCCATATCAACCCTAACCCATCATACAGACCATCCAACCCATATCAACCCTAACCCATCATACAGACCATCCAACCCATATCAACCCTAACCCATCATACAGACCATCCAACCCATATCAACCCTAACCCATCATACAGACCATCCAACCCATATCAACCCTAACCCATAACCCATCATACAGACCATCCAACCCATATCAACCCTAACCCATCATACAGACCATCCAACCCATATCAACCCTAACCCATCATACAGACCATCCAACCCATATCAACCCTAACCCATCATACAGACCATCCAACCCATATCAACCCTAACCCATCATACAGACCATCCAACCCATATCAACCCTAACCCATCATACAGACCATCCATCCAACCCATATCAACCCTAACCCATCATACAGACCATCCAACCCATATCAACCCTAACCCATCATACAGACCATCCAGACCATCCAACCCATATCAACCCTAACCCATCATACAGACCATCCAACCCATATCAACCCTAACCCATCATACAGACCATCCAACCCATATCAACCCTAACCCATCATACAGACCATATCAACCCTAACCCATCATACAGACCATCCCCAACCCCATCATATCAACACCCATAACCCATCATACAGACCATCCAACCCATATCAACCCTAACCCATCATACAGACCATCCAACCCATATCAACCCTAACCCATCATACAGACCATCCAACCCATATCAACCCTAACCCATCATACAGACCATCCAACCCATATCAACCCTAACCCATCATACAGACCATCCAACCCATATCAACCCTAACCCATCATACAGACCATCCAACCCATATCAACCCTAACCCATCATACAGACCATCCAACCCATATCAACCCTAACCCATCATACAGACCATCAACCCTAACCCATCATACAGACCATCCATATCAACCCTAACCCATCATACAGACCATCAACCCTAACCCATCATACAGACCATCCAACCATATCAACCCTAACCCATCATACAGACCATCCAACCCATATCAACCCTAACCCATCATACAGACCATCCAACCCATATCAACCCTAACCCATCATACAGACCATCCAACCCACCCCTAACCCATATCAACCATCCACCCATAACCCATAATACAGACCATCCAACCCATATCAACCCTAACCCATCATACAGACCATCCAACCCATATCAACCCTAACCCATCATACAGACCATCCAACCCATATCAACCCTAACCCATCATACAGACCATCCAACCCATATCAACCCTAACCCATCATACAGACCATCCAACCATATCAACCCCCATAACCCAACCCATCACAGACCATCCAACCCATATCAACCCTAACCCATCATCAGACCATCTAACCCATCATACAGACCATCCAACCCATATCAACCCTAACCCATCATACAGACCATCCAACCCATATCAACCCTAACCCATCATACAGACCATCCAACCCATATCAACCCTAACCCATCATACAGACCATCCAACCCATATCAACCCTAACCCATCATACAGACCATCCAACCCATATCAACCCTAACCCATCATACAGACCATCCAACCCATATCAACCCTAACCCATCATACAGACCATCCAACCCATATCAACCCTAACCCATCATACAGACCATCCAACCCATATCAACCCTAACCCATCATACAGACCATCCAACCCATATCAACCCTAACCCATCATACAGACCATCCAACCCATATCAACCCTAACCCATCATACAGACCATCCAACCCAGCCATATCAACCCTAACCCATCATACAGACCATCCAACCCATATCATCCCTAACCCATCATACAGACCATCCACCCATATCAACCCTAACCCATCATACAGACCATACAACCCATATCAACCCTAACCCATCAAACAGACCATCCAACCATATCAACCCTAACCCATCATACAGACCATCCAACCCATATCAACCCTAACCCATCATACAGACCATCCAACCCAGCCATATCAACCCTAACCCATCATACAGACCATCCAACCCATATCAACCCTAACCCATCATACAGACCATCCAACCCATATCATCCCTAACCCATCATACAGACCATCCAACCCATATCAACCCTAACTCATCATACAGACCATCCAACCCATATCAACCCTAACCCATCATACAGACCATCCAACCCACCCATATCAACCCTAACCCATCATACAGACCATCCAACCCAGCCATATCAACCCTAACCCATCATACAGACCATCCAACCCAGCCATATCAACCCTAACCCATCATACAGACCATATCAACCCTAACCCATCATACAGACCATCCAACCCATATCAACCCTAACCCATCATACAGACCATCCAACCCATATCAACCCTAACCCATCATACAGACCATCCAACCCATATCAACCCTAACCCATCATACAGACCATCCAACCCAGCCATATCAACCCATATCAACCCTAACCCATCATACAGACCATCCAACCCAGCCATATCAACCCTAACCCATCATACAGACCATCCACCCATATCAACCCTAACCCATCATACAGACCATCCAACCCAGCCATATCAACCCTAACCCATCATACAGACCATCCACCCATATCAACCCTAACCCATCGTACAGACCATCCAACCCATATCAACCCTAACCCATCATACAGACCATCCAACCCATATCAACCCTAACCATCATACAGACCATCCAACCCAGCCATATCAACCCTAACCATCATACAGACCATCCAACCCATATCAACCCTAACCCATCATACAGACCATCCACCCATATCAACCCTAACCCATCATACAGACCATCCAACCCATATCAACCCTAACCCATCATACAGACCATCCAACCCATATCAACCCTAACCCATCACACAGACCATCCAACCCATATCAACCCTAACCCATCATACAGACCATCCAACCCAGCCATATCAACCCTAACCCATCATACAGACCATCCAACCCAGCCATATCAACCCTAACCCATCATACAGACCATCCAACCCATATCAACCCTAACCCATCATACAGACCATCCAACCCATATCAACCCTAACCCATCATACAGACCATCTAACCCATATCAACCCTAACCCATCATACAGACCATCCAACCCATATCAACCCTAACCCATCATACAGACCATCCACCCATATCAACCCTAACCCATCATACAGACCATCCAACCCAGTCATATCAACCCTAACCCATCATACAGACCATCCAACCCAGTCATATCAACCCTAACCCATCATACAGACCATCCAACCCATATCAACCCTAACCCATCACACAGACCATCCAACCCAGCCATATCAACCCTAACCCATCATACAGACCATTCAACCCATATCAACCCTAACCCATCATACAGACCATCCAACCCAGCCATATCAACCCTAACCCATCATACAGACCATCCACCCATATCAACCCTAACCCATCATACAGACCATCCAACCCATATCAACCCTAACCATCATACAGACCATCCAACCCATATCAACCCTAACCCATCATACAGACCATCCAACCCATATCAACCCTAACCCATCATACAGACCATCCACCCATATCAACCCTAACCCATCATACAGACCATCCAACCCATATCAACCCTAACCCATCATACAGACCATCCACCCATATCAACCCTAACCCATCATACAGACCATCCAACCCATATCAACCCTAACCCATCATACAGACCATCCAACCCATATCAACCCTAACCCATCATACAGACCATCCAACCCATATCAACCCTAACCCATCATACAGACCATCCAACCCATATCAACCCTAACCCATCATACAGACCATCCAACCCAGCCATATCAACCCTAACCCATCATACAGACCCTCTGTTCCCCTTACCCTGTCTCCTCTACCCCCTGTTCCCTCTACCCCCTGTCCCCTCTACCACCTGTCTCTTCTACCCCCCTTTACCCTGTCTCCTCTACCCCCTGTCTCCTCTACCCCCGGTCTCCTCTACCCCCGTCTCCCCTCTACCCTCTTGTCCTCTCTACCCCCAGTCCCCAGATACCCTGTCTCCTCTACCCACTGTCTCCTCAACCCCGTGTCCTCTACCCTGTCTCCTCTACCCAGTCTCCTCTATACCCTGCCCCCTCTATCCTGTCTCCTCAACCCCCTGTCTCCTCTACCCCCTCTCCCCCTGTCTCCTCTACCCCGTCTCCTCTACCCTCCTGTCTTCTCTACCCCCAGTCCCCAGATACCCTGTCTCCTCTACCCACTGTCTCCTCAACCCCGTCTCCTCTACCCCCTGTCTCCTCTACCCCCTGTCTCCTCTACCCCCTGTCCCCTCTACCCCCTGTCCCCTCTACCCCATCCCCATTACCCGGTCTCCTGCCCCCTCTATCCTGTCTCCTCTACCCCCTGTCCCCTCTACCCCCTGTCTCCTCTACCCCATCCCCATTACCCGGTCTCCTGCCCCCTCTATCCTGTCTCCTCTACCCCCTGTCCCCTCTACCCCCTGTCTCCTCTACCCCGTCCCCTCTACCCCATCCCCATTACCCGGTCTCCTGCCCCCTCTATCCTGTCTCCTCTACCCCCTGTCCCCTCTACCCCGTCTCCTCTACCCCATCTCCTCTACCCCCTGTGCCCTCTACCCTGTTTCAATTCAGAAACAAGCTGAGTCTATTGTTATTGTCATGCTGCTCAGATTAACCCTAATACAAGAGAGAGAGAGCTGGTCCAGCAGAGAAGCTATATTTGGCAGCAGAGCCCTCCCTTTCCCTCAGAACCAAGCATCACTGTTGCTATGGGACCAAGGCACTTCATACTGTATATCTGGATCCAAACACAAACCAGATGCCAACAATGTGCTCTCCCTTTTTCTCTCCCTCTCTCTCTCTCTGCAGGACCACACTCTTAAACATTGGACAACATGTTACAGTAGTCATCACTATTAAGAACACACAGCCATAATCAAGAGAAGATAAATGATAAATATATGATCAATGCCGACCGGTGCATTCATTAGCGGTAGTATTATCCGTTTGATAATCAGATCCAGTGATTGGCTCACCTGTGAAGAGGCCTTGTGATGGAGGATACGTGCCCAGCAGCGAGGCGAGAGATGAGACCTGCCGCTAACCTGGAGACGAGACAGGGGGGGATCAGGGGGAGGAACCGGGAGAGGGCGACAGCGGAGGGGAGATGTCGGAGACGGAGACGACAGACACAAACAAGCAGTAATGAACAGATGGCTCGTGGATGCGCATAGAGAGGTTGCTATGGGCGTTGCTGTAGCCTGCCTGCTGAAACGCGCGGTGTTGTTGATGATGAGGATGAGCAGTCCGTGTTGTCGTAATGGTGAAAATATATCATCCGATGAAAATATTTCAGGTAGCGAGGATCCACGTTGCAGATTAGCGCGAAGAATATCAGGGAAATAACAAATAACAGGGCTGGGGATGGAAGATCCTTTGCCTGCAGAGCGGAGAGAGACCGTCACAACGGATCCGTGCGTGGCTTTGTCGTAGCGAGTCACCACGCTGCTCGTGCTGATGCTGCAGTTGCTAGGGCGCGTGGTGCAGATGATCTCCACGAACCAAGGCGCGCGTGTGCGGACCGATGCATAGACCTACCGTATAAATAACAGTGCGGTGGTTTCCATGCGGTCTAAAACCCACCGGTCTATATGGGTTTAACAGTCAGGGAACGGATTATTTTAAATTACAGAACAAAAACAGGGCCTGAATTCAAATAGACTTTGAGGCAGTTGTCAGCAACACACAATATAACGGATATAGTCCATGAACCAGGGGTTCGGTCAGGCTCACTTAGGGAAACGATGTCTCAGTGATTTTTCTGAAGGTCTATGTGCCTAGAGTTGGAAAATGTGTGATAGCAGTGCAGCAATGGTAGTATGTATGTGATAATGCCTTGTTTTATCCCTCCATCCCATAGGGATTTATCCTAGAACAGGAACAAAACCTGTTGTTTTATCCCTCCATCCCACAGGGATTTATCCTAGAACAGGAACAAAACCTGTTGTTTTATCCCTCCATCCCACAGGGATTTATCCTAGAACAGGAACAAAACCTGTTGATTTATCCCTCCATCCCATAGGGATTTATCCTAGAACAGGAACAAAACCTGTTGTTTTATCCCATACATCTTTCCCATAGGGATTTATCCCAGAACAGGAACAAAACCTGTTGTTTTATCCCTCCATCCCATAGGGATTTATCCTAGAACAGGAACAAAACCTGTTGATTTATCCCTCCATCCCACAGGGATTTATCCTAGAACAGGAACAAAACCTGTTGATTTATCCCTCCATCCCATAGGGATTTATCCTAGAACAGGAACAAAACCTGTTGTTTTATCCCTCCATCCCATAGGGATTTATCCCAGAACAGGAACAAAACCTGTTGTTTTATCCCATACATCTTTCCCATAGGGATTTATCCCAGAACAGGAACAAAACCTGTTGTTTTATCCCTCCATCCCATAGGGATTTATCCCAGAACAGGAACAAAACCTGTTGTTTTATCCCTCCATCCCATACATCTTTCCCATAGGGATTTATCCCAGAACAGGAACAAAACCGGTTGTTTTATCCCTCCATCCCATAGGGATTTATCCTAGAACAGGAACAAAACCTGTTGTTTTATCCCTCCATCCCATAGGGATTTATCCCAGAACAGGAACAAAACCTGTTGTTTTATCCCTCCATCCCACAGGGATTTATCCTAGAACAGGAACAAAACCTGTTGTTTTATCCCTCCATCCCATAGGGATTTATCCTAGAACAGGAACAAAACCTGTTGTTTTATCCCTCCATCCCATAGGGATTTATCCCAGAACAGGAACAAAACCTGTTGTTTTATCCCTCCATCCCATAGGGATTTATCCTAGAACAGGAACAAAACCTGTTGTTTTATCCCTCCATCCCATAGGGATTTATCCTAGAACAGGAACAAAACCTGTTGTTTTATCCCTCCATCCCATAGGGATTTATCCCAGAACAGGAACAAAACCTGTTGTTTTATCCCTCCATCCCACAGGGATTTATCCTAGAACAGGAACAAAACCTGTTGTTTTATCCCTCCATCCCATAGGGATTTATCCTAGAACAGGAACAAAACCTGTTGTTTTATCCCTCCATCCCATAGGGATTTATCCTAGAACAGGAACAAAACCTGTTGTTTTATCCCTCCATCCCATAGGGATTTATCCTAGAACAGGAACAAAACCTGTTGTTTTATCCCTCCATCCCATAGGGATTTATCCCAGAACAGGAACAAAACCTGTTGTTTTATCCCTCCATCCCACAAAACCTGGGATTTATCCTAGAACAGGAACAAAACCTGTTGTTTTATCCCTCCATCCCATAGGGATTTATCCTAGAACAGGAACAAAACCTGTTGTTTTATCCCTCCATCCCATAGGGATTTATCCTAGAACAGGAACAAAACCTGTTGTTTTATCCCTCCATCCCATAGGGATTTATCCCAGAACAGGAACAAAACCTGTTGTTTTATCCCTCCATCCCATAGGGATTTATCCTAGAACAGGAACAAAACCTGTTGTTTTATCCCTCCATCCCATAGGGATTTATCCTAGAACAGGAACAAAACCTGTTGTTTTATCCCTCCATCCCATAGGGATTTATCCTAGAACAGGAACAAAACCTGTTGAGAGAGAGGAGATACCTAATCATCATCTAACAGGGGAAGGGAAGGGAGAGGAGATACCTAATCATCATCTAACAGGGGAAGGGAAGGGAGAGGAGATACCTAATCATCATCTAACAGGGGAAGGGAGAGGAGAGGAGATACCTAATCATCATCTAACAGGGGAAGGGAAGGGAGAGGAGATACCTAATCATCATCTAACAGGGGAAGGGAAGGGAGAGGAGATACCTAATCATCATCTAACAGGGGAAGGGAGAGGAGAGGAGATACCTAATCATCATCTAACAGGGGAAGGGAAGGGAGAGGAGATACCTAATCATCATCTAACAGGGGAAGGGAAGGGAGAGGAGATACCTAATCATCATCTAACAGGGGAAGGGAGAGGAGAGGAGATACCTAATCATCATCTAACAGGGGAAGGGAAGGGAGAGGAGATACCTAATCATCATCTAACAGGGGAAGGGAAGGGAGAGGAGATACCTAATCATCATCTAACAGGGGAAGGGAGAGGAGATACCTAATCATCATCTAACAGGGGAAGGGAAGGGAGAGGAGATACCTAATCATCATCTAACAGGGGAAGGGAGAGGAGAGGAGATACCTAATCATCATCTAACAGGGGAAGGGAGAGGAGATACCTAATCATCATCTAACAGGGGAAGGGAGAGGAGATACCTAATCATCATCTAACAGGGGAAGGGAAGGGAGAGGAGATACCTAATCATCATCTAACAGGGGAAGGGAAGGGAGAGGAGATACCTAATCATCATCTAACAGGGGAAGGGAGAGGAGATACCTAATCATCATCTAACAGGGGAAGGGAGAGGAGATACCTAATCATCATCTAACAGGGGAAGGGAAGGGAGAGGAGATACCTAATCATCATCTAACAGGGGAAGGGAAGGGAGAGGAGATACCTAATCATCATCTAACAGGGGAAGGGAGAGGAGATACCTAATCATCATCTAACAGGGGAAGGGAAGGGAGAGGAGATACCTAATCATTTACATTTAAGTCATTTAGCAGACGCTCTTATCCAGAGCGACTTACTAATCATCATCTAACAGGGGAAGGGAAGGGAGAGGAGATACCTAATCATCATCTAACAGGGGAAGGGAGAGGAGATACCTTATCATCATCTAACAGGGGAAGGGAAGGGAGAGGAGATACCTAATCATTTACATTTAAGTCATTTAGCAGACGCTCTTATCCAGAGCGACTTACTAATCATCATCTAACAGGGGAAGGGAAGGGAGAGGAGATACCTAATCATCATCTAACAGGGGAAGGGAAGGGAAGGGAGAGGAGAGGAGATACCTTATCATCATCTAACAGGGGAAGGGAAGGGAGAGGAGATACCTAATCATCATCTAACAGGGGAAGGGAAGGGAGAGGAGATACCTAATCATCATCTAACAGGGGAAGGGAGAGGAGATACCTAATCATCATCTAACAGGGGAAGGGAAGGGAGAGGAGATACCTAATCATCATCTAACAGGGGAAGGGAAGGGAGAGGAGATACCTAATCATCATCTAACAGGGGAAGGGAAGGGAGAGGAGATACCTAATCATCATCTAACAGGGGAAGGGAGAGGAGATACCTAATCATCATCTAACAGGGGAAGGGAAGGGAGAGGAGATACCTAATCATCATCTCCTTCTGTAGCTCAGTTGGTAGAGCATGGCGCTTGTAACGCCAGGGTAGTGGGTTCGATCCCCGGGACCACCCATACGTAGAATGTATGCACACATGACTGTAAGTCGCTTTGGATAAAAGCGTCTGCTAAATGGCATATATTATATTATTATTATAATCATCATCTAACAGGGGAAGGGAGAGGAGATACCTAATCATCATCTAACAGGGGAAGGGAAGGGAGAGGAGATACCTAATCATCATCTAACAGGGGAAGGGAGAGGAGAGGAGATACCTAATCATCATCTAACAGGGGAAGGGAAGGGAGAGGAGATACCTAATCATCATCTAACAGGGGAAGGGAAGGGAGAGGAGATACCTAATCATCATCTAACAGGGGAAGGGAGAGGAGATACCTAATCATCATCTAACAGGGGAAGGGAAGGGAGAGGAGATACCTAATCATCATCTAACAGGGGAAGGGAGAGGAGATACCTAATCATCATCTAACAGGGGAAGGGAGAGGAGATACCTAATCATCATCTAACAGGGGAAGGGAGAGGAGATACCTAATCATCATCTAACAGGGGAAGGGAAGGGAGAGGAGATACCTAATCATCATCTAACAGGGGAAGGGAAGGGAGAGGAGATACCTAATCATCATCTAACAGGGGAAGGGAGAGGAGATACCTAATCATCATCTAACAGGGGGAAGGGAGGGAGAGATACCTAATCAGGAGAGGAGATACCTAATCATCATCTAACAGGGGAAGGGAAGGGAGAGGAGATACCTAATCATCATCTAACAGGGGAAGGGAGAGGAGATACCTAATCATCATCTAACAGGGGAAGGGAGAGGAGATACCTAATCATCATCTAACAGGGGAAGGGAGAGGAGATACCTAATCATCATCTAACAGGGGAAGGGAGAGGAGATACCTAATCATCATCTAACAGGGGAAGGGAGAGGAGATACCTAATCATCATCTAACAGGGGAAGGGAGAGGAGATACCTAATCATCATCTAACAGGGGAAGGGAGAGGAGATACCTAATCATCATCTAACAGGGAAGGGAAGGAGATACCTAATCATCATCTAACAGGGAGAGGATACCTAATCATCATCTAACAGGGGAGATACCTAATCATCATCTAACAGGGGAAGGGAGAGGAGGGGAAGGAGAGAGATACCTAATCATCATCTAACAGGGAAGGGAAGGAGAGGAGATACCTAATCATCATCTAACAGGGGAAGGGAGGGAGATACCTAATCATCATCTAACAGGGGAAGGGAGAGGAGATACCTAATCATCATCTAACAGGGGAAGGGAGAGGAGATACCTAATCATCATCTAACAGGGGAAGGGAGAGGAGATACCTAATCATCATCTAACAGGGGAAGGGAGAGGAGATACCTAATCATCATCTAACAGGGGAAGGGAGAGGAGATACCTAATCATCATCTAACAGGGGAAGGGAGAGGAGATACCTAATCATCATCTAACAGGGGAAGGGAGAGGAGAGGAGATACCTAATCATCATCTAACAGGGGAAGGGAAGGGAGAGGAGATACCTAATCATCATCTAACAGGGGAAGGGAAGGGAGAGGAGATACCTAATCATCATCTAACAGGGGAAGGGAGGGAGAGGAGATACCTAATCATCATCTAACAGGGGAAGGGAGAGGAGATACCTAATCATCATCTAACAGGGGAAGGGAAGGGAGAGGAGATACCTAATCATCATCTAACAGGGGAAGGGAAGGGAGAGGAGATACCTAATCATCATCTAACAGGGGAAGGGAAGGGAGAGGAGATACCTAATCATCATCTAACAGGGGAAGGGAAGGGAGAGGAGATACCTAATCATCATCTAACAGGGGAAGGGAGAGGAGATACCTAATCATCATCTAACAGGGGAAGGGAGAGGAGATACCTAATCATCATCTAACAGGGGAAGGGAGAGGAGATACCTAATCATCATCTAACAGGGGGGAAGGGAGGAGGAAGGGAGGAGATACCTAATCATCATCTAACAGGGGAAGGGAAGGGAGATACCTAATCATCATCTAACAGGGGAAGGGATACCTAATCATCATCTAACAGGGGAAGGGAGAGGAGATACCTAATCATCATCTAACAGGGGAAGGGAGAGGAGATACCTAATCATCATCTAACAGGGGAAGGGAAGGGAGAGGAGATACCTAATCATCATCTAACAGGGGAAGGGAGAGGAGATACCTAATCATCATCTAACAGGGGAAGGGAAGGGAGAGGAGGGAGGAGAGGAGATACCTAATCATCATCTAACAGGGGAAGGGAAGGAGAGGAGATACCTAATCATCATCTAACAGGGGAAGGGAGAGGAGAATACATCTAACAGGGGAAGGGAGAGGAGATAATCATCATCTAACAGGGGAAGGGAGGGAGAGATACCTAATCATCATCTAACAGGGGAAGGGAAGGGAGAGGAGATACCTAATCATCATCTAACAGGGGAAGGGAGAGGAGATACCTAATCATCATCTAACAGGGGAAGGGAAGGGAGATACCTAATCATCATCTAACAGGGGAAGGGAGAGGAGATACCTAATCATCATCTAACAGGGGAAGGGAGAGGAGATACCTAATCATCATCTAACAGGGGAAGGGAGAGGAGATACCTAATCATCATCTAACAGGGGAAGGGAGAGGAGATACCTAATCATCAGGGGAAGGGAGGGAGGGAGATACCTAATCATCATCTAACAGGGGAAGGGAGGGAGATACCTAATCATCATCTAACAGGGGAAGGGAGAGGAGATACCTAATCATCATCTAACAGGGGAAGGGAGAGGAGATACCTAATCATCATCTAACAGGGAAGGGAAGGGAGAGGAGATACCTAATCATCATCTAACAGGGGAAGGGAGGGAGAGGAGATACCTAATCATCATCTAACAGGGGAAGGAGAGGAGATACCTAATCATCATCTAACAGGGGAAGGAGAGGAGATACCTAATCATCATCTAACAGGGGAAGGGAAGGAGATACCTAATCATCATCTAACAGGGGAAGGGAGAGAGGAGATACCTAATCATCATCTAACAGGGAAGGGAAGGAGAGGAGATACCTAATCATCATCTAACAGGGGAAGGGAAGGGAGAGGAGATACCTAATCATCATCTAACAGGGGAAGGGAAGGGAGGAGATACCTAATCATCATCTAACAGGGGAAGGGAAGGAGATACCTAATCATCATCTAACAGGGGAAGGAGATACCTAATCATCATCTAACAGGGGAAGGGAGAGGAGATACCTAATCATCATCTAACAGGGGAAGGGAAGGAGATACCTAATCATCATCTAACAGGGGAAGGGAGGGAGAGGAGATACCTAATCATCATCTAACAGGGAAGGGAGAGGAGATACCTAATCATCATCTAACAGGGGAAGGAGAGGAGATACCTAATCATCATCTAACAGGGGAAGGGAGGGAGAGGAGATACCTAATCATCATCTAATCAATCATCATCTAACAGGGGAAGGGAAGGGAAGGAGATACCTAATCATCATCTAACAGGGGAAGGGAGAGGAGATACCTAATCATCATCTAACAGGGGAAGGGAAGGGGAGGGAGATACCTAATCATCATCTAACAGGGGAAGGGAGAGGAGATACCTAATCATCATCTAACAGGGAAGGGAGAGGAGATACCTAATCATCATCTAACAGGGGAAGGGAGAGGAGAGGAGATACCTAATCATCATCTAACAGGGGAAGGGAAGGGAGAGGAGATACCTAATCATCATCTAACAGGGGAAGGGAAGGGAGAGGAGATACCTAATCATCATCTAACAGGGGAAGGGAGAGGAGATACCTAATCATCATCTAACAGGGGGGAAGGGAGGGAAGGAGGGAGATACCTAATCATCATCTAACAGGGGAAGGGAAGGGAGGAGGAGATACCTAATCATCATCTAACAGGGGAAGGAAGGGAGGAGATACCTAATCATCATCTAACAGGGGAAGGGAAGAGGAGATACCTAATCATCATCTAACAGGGGAAGGAGAGGAGAGGAGGGGAAGGGAGGGAGAGGAGATACCTAATCATCATCTAACAGGGGAAGGGAGGAGGAGGGGAGGGAGGAGATACCTAATCATCATCTAATCATCATCTAACAGGGGAAGGGAGAGGAGATACCTAATCATCATCTAACAGGGGAAGGGAGAGGAGATACCTAATCATCATCTAACAGGGGAAGGGAGGAGGAGATAATCAATCATCATCTAACAGGGGGAAGGAGAGGAGATACCTAATCATCATCTAACAGGGGAAGGGAGAGGAGATACCTAATCATCATCTAACAGGGGAAGGGAGAGGAGATACCTAATCATCATCTAACAGGGGAAGGGAGATACCTAATCATCATCTAACAGGGGGAGGGAGAGGAGATACCTAATCATCATCTAACAGGGGAAGGGAGAGGAGATACCTAATCATCATCTAACAGGGGAAGGGAAGGGAGAGGAGATACCTAATCATCATCTAACAGGGGAAGGGAGAGGAGATACCTAATCATCATCTAACAGGGGAAGGGAGAGGAGAGGAGATACCTAATCATCATCTAACAGGGGGAAGAAGGAGATACCTAATCATCATCTAACAGGGGAAGGGAGAGGAGATACCTAATCATCATCTAACAGGGGAAGGGAGAGGAGATACCTAATCATCATCTAACAGGGGAAGGGAGAGGAGATACCTAATCATCATCTAACAGGGGAAGGGAGAGGAGATACCTAATCATCATCTAACAGGGGAAGGGAGAGGAGAGGAGATACATCTAATCATCATCTAACAGGGGAAGGGAAGGGAGAGGAGATACCTAATCATCATCTAACAGGGAAGGGAAGGGAGAGGAGATACCTAATCATCATCTAACAGGGGAAGGAAGGGAGGGAGATACCTAATCATCATCTAACAGGGGAAGGGAGGGAGAGAGATACCTAATCATCATCTAACAGGGGAAGGGAGAGAGAGATACCTAATCATCATCTAACAGGGGAAGGGAGAGGAGGGGAAGGGAGGAGATACCTAATCATCATCTAACAGGGGAAGGGAAGGAGAGGAGATACCTAATCATCATCTAACAGGGGAAGGGAGAGGAGAGGAGATACCTAATCATCATCTAACAGGGGAAGGGAAGGAGAGGAGATACCTAATCATCATCTAACAGGGGAAGGGAAGGAGAGGAGATACCTAATCATCATCTAACAGGGAAGGGAAGGGAGAGGAGATACCTAATCATCATCTAACAGGGGAAGGGAGGGGAGGAGAGATACCTAATCATCATCTAACAGGGAAGGGAGAGGAGATACCTAATCATCATCTAACAGGGGAAGGGAAGGGAGAGGAGATACCTAATCATCATCTAACAGGGGAAGGGAAGGGAGGAGATACCTAATCATCATCTAACAGGGAAGGGAAGGGAGAGGAGATACCTAATCATCATCTAACAGGGGAAGGGAGGAGAGGAGATACCTAATCATCATCTAACAGGGGAAGGGAGAGAGGAGATACCTAATCATCATCTAACAGGGGAAGGGAGGGAGAGGAGATACCTAATCATCATCTAACAGGGGAAGGGAGAGGAGAGGAGATACCTAATCATCATCTAACAGGGGAAGGGAAGGAGATACCTAATCATCATCTAACAGGGAAGGGAGGAGATACCTAATCATCATCTAACAGGGGAAGGGAGGGAGGAGATACCTAATCATCATCTAACAGGGGAAGGGAGAGAGAGGAGATACCTAATCATCATCTAACAGGGGAAGGGAGAGGAGAGGAGATACCTAATCATCATCTAACAGGGGAAGGGAAGGGGAGATACCTAATCATCATCTAACAGGGGAGGGATACCTAATCATCATCTAACAGGGGAAGGGAGAGGGAAGGGAGGGAGATAGATACCTAATCATCATCTAACAGGGGAAGGGAGAGGAGAGGAGATACCTAATCATCATCTAACAGGGGGGAAGGGAGAGGAGAGGAGATACCTAATCATCATCTAACAGGGAAGGGAAGGGAGAGGAGATACCTAATCATCATCTAACAGGGGAAGGGAGAGGAGATACCTAATCATCATCTAACAGGGGAAGGGAGAGGAGATACCTAATCATCATCTAACAGGGGAAGGGAGAGATACCTAATCATCATCTAACAGGGGAAGGGAAGGGAGAGGAGATACCTAATCATCATCTAACAGGGAAGGGAGGGAGAGGAGATACCTAATCATCATCTAACAGGGGAAGGGAAGGGAGAGGAGATACCTAATCATCATCTAACAGGGGAAGGGAAGGAGAGGGAAGGGAGAGAGGAGACCTAATCATCATCTAACAGGGGAAGGGAAGGGAGAGGAGATACCTAATCATCATCTAACAGGGGAAGGAGAGGAGATACCTAATCATCATCTAACAGGGAAGGGAGAGGAGATACCTAATCATCATCTAACAGGGGAAGGGAAGGAGATACCTAATCATCATCTAACAGGGGAAGGGAGAGGAGATACCTAATCATCATCTAACAGGGAAGGGAAGGGAGAGGAGATACCTAATCATCATCTAACAGGGGAAGGGAGAGGAGAGGAGATACCTAATCATCATCTAACAGGGGAAGGGAAGGGAGAGGAGATACCTAATCATCATCTAACAGGGGAAGGGAGGGAGATACCTAATCATCATCTAACAGGGGAAGGGAAGGAGAGGAGATACCTAATCATCATCTAACAGGGGAAGGGGGAAGGGAATCATCATCTAACAGGGAAGGGAAGGGAGAGGAGATACCTAATCATCATCTAACAGGGGAAGGGAGGGGAGATACCTAATCATCATCTAACAGGGGAAGGGAAGGAGAGGAGATACCTAATCATCATCTAATCATCATCTAACAGGGGAAGGGAGGGAGAGGAGATACCTAATCATCATCTAACAGGGGAAGGGAGGGAGGAGATACCTAATCATCATCTAACAGGGGAAGGGAAGGAGAGGAGATACCTAATCATCATCTAACAGGGGAAGGGAGGGAGGGAGAGGAGATACCTAATCATCATCTAACAGGGGAAGGGAAGGAGAGGAGATACAATCATCATCTAACAGGGGAAGGGAAGGAGATACCTAATCATCATCTAACAGGGGGAAGGAGATACCTAATCATCATCTAACAGGGGAAGGAAGGAGAGGAGATACCTAATCATCATCTAACAGGGGAAGGGAGAGGAGATACCTAATCATCATCTAACAGGGGAAGGGAAGGGAGATACCTAATCATCATCTAACAGGGGAAGGGAAGGAGAGGAGATACCTAATCATCATCTAACAGGGGAAGGACCTAATCATCATCTAACAGGGGAAGGGAAGGGAGAGGAGATACCTAATCATCATCTAACAGGGGAAGGGAAGGAGATACCTAATCATCATCTAACAGGGAAGGAGAGGAGATACCTAATCATCATCTAACAGGGGAAGGGAAGGGAGAGGAGATACCTAATCATCATCTAACAGGGGAAGGGAGAGGAGATACCTAATCATCATCTAACAGGGGAAGGGAGAGGAGATACCTAATCATCATCTAACAGGGGAAGGAAGGGAGGAGATACCTAATCATCATCTAACAGGGGAAGGGAAGGGAGAGGAGATACCTAATCATCATCTAACAGGGGAAGGGAAGGAGAGGAGATACCTAATCATCATCTAACAGGGAAGGGAAGGAGAGGAGATACCTAATCATCATCTAACAGGGGAAGGGAAGGAGAGGAGATACCTAATCATCATCTAACAGGGGGGAAGGGAGAGGAGATACCTAATCATCATCTAACAGGGGAAGGGAGAGGAGATACCTAATCATCATCTAACAGGGGAAGGGAGAGGAGATACCTAATCATCATCTAACAGGGAAGGAAGGGGGAAGGGAGGAGATACCTAATCATCATCTAACAGGGGAAGGGAGAGGAGATACCTAATCATCATCTAACAGGGGAAGGGAAGGAGAGGAGATACCTAATCATCATCTAACAGGGGAAGGGAAGGGAGGGAGATACCTAATCATCATCTAACAGGGGAAGGGAGGGAGGGAGATACCTAATCATCATCTAACAGGGGAAGGGAAGGGAGAGGAGATACCTAATCATCATCTAACAGGGGAAGGGAAGGAGGAGATACCTAATCATCATCTAACAGGGGAAGGGAAGGGAGAGGAGATACCTAATCATCATCTAACAGGGGAAGGGAAGGGAGAGGAGATACCTAATCATCATCTAACAGGGGAAGGGAGAGGAGATAGAACAGGGGAAGGGAAGGAGAGAGATACCTAATCATCATCTAACAGGGGGGAAGGGAGGAGGGGGAAGGGAGGGAGATACCTAATCATCATCTAACAGGGGAAGGGAGAGGGGGAAGGGAGGAGATACCTAATCATCATCTAACAGGGAAGGGAGAGGAGATACCTAATCATCATCTAACAGGGGAAGGGAGGAGGAGATAGATACTAATCATCATCTAACAGGGGAAGGGAGAGGAGAGGAGATACCTAATCATCATCTAACAGGGGAAGGGAGAGGAGATACCTAATCATCATCTAACAGGGGAAGGGAGAGGAGATACCTAATCATCATCTAACAGGGGAAGGGAGAGGAGATACCTAATCATCATCTAACAGGGGAAGGGAAGGGAGAGGAGATACCTAATCATCATCTAACAGGGGAAGGGAAGGGAGAGGAGATACCTAATCATCATCTAACAGGGGGGAAGGGAGGAGATACCTAATCATCATCTAACAGGGGGAAGGGAGAGGAGATACCTAATCATCATCTAACAGGGGAAGGGAAGGGGAAGGGAGGAGATACCTAATCATCATCTAACAGGGAAGGGAAGGGAGAGGAGATACCTAATCATCATCTAACAGGGGAAGGGAAGGAGAGGAGATACCTAATCTAACAGGGGAAGGGAAGGGAGAGGAGATCATCTAACAGGGGAAGGGAGAGGAGAGGGAAGGAGATACCTAATCATCATCTAACAGGGGGGAAGGAGGAGATACCTCTCATCATCTAACAGGGGAAGCGGGAGAGGAGATACCTAATCATCATCTAACAGGGGGAAGGGAGAGGAGGGGAAGGGAGAGGAGATACCTAATCATCATCTAACAGGGGAAGGGAGAGGAGATACCTAATCATCATCTAACAGGGGAAGGGAAGGGAGGGAGATACCTAATCATCATCTAACAGGGGAAGGGAAGGAGATACCTAATCATCATCTAACAGGGGAAGGGAGGGAGAGGAGATACCTAATCATCATCTAACAGGGGAAGGGAAGGAGAGGAGATACCTAATCATCATCTAACAGGGAAACAGGAAGGAGAGGAGATACCTAATCATCATCTAACAGGGGAAGGGAGAGAGAGATACCTAATCATCATCTAACAGGGGAAGGGAAGGAGAGGAGATACCTAATCATCATCTAACAGGGAAGGGAAGGGAGAGGAGATACCTAATCATCATCTAACAGGGGAAGGGAAGGGGAGAGGAGATACCTAATCATCATCTAACAGGGGGGAAGGGAGGAGGGGAAGGGAGGAGATACCTAATCATCATCTAACAGGGAAGGGAAGGGAGAGGAGATACCTAATCATCATCTAACAGGGGAAGGGAAGGGAGAGGAGATACCTAATCATCATCTAACAGGGGGAAGGAGAGGAGAGAGAGATACCTAATCATCATCTAACAGGGGAAGGGAAGGAGAGGAGATACCTAATCATCATCTAACAGGGGAAGGGAAGGGAGAGGAGATACCTAATCATCATCTAACAGGGGAAGGGAGGGAGAGGAGATACCTAATCATCATCTAACAGGGGAAGGGAAGGGAGAGGAGATACCTAATCATCATCTAACAGGGGAAGGGAGAGGAGATACCTAATCATCATCTAACAGGGGAAGGGAAGGGAGAGGAGATACCTAATCATCATCTAACAGGGGAAGGGAGATACCTAATCATCATCTAACAGGGAGGGGAAGGGAAGGAGAGGAGATACCTAATCATCATCTAACAGGGGAAGGGAAGGGAGAGGAGATACCTAATCATCATCTAACAGGGGAAGGGAAGGGAGAGGAGATACCTAATCATCATCTAACAGGGGAAGGGAGAGGAGATACCTAATCATCATCTAACAGGGGAAGGGAAGGGAGAGGAGATACCTAATCATCATCTAACAGGGGAAGGGAGATACCTAATCATCATCTAACAGGGGAAGGGAGGGAGATACCTAATCATCATCTAACAGGGGGGAAGGGAAGAGGAGATACCTAATCATCATCTAACAGGGGAAGGGAGAGGAGATACCTAATCATCATCTAACAGGGGAAGGAAGGAGAGGAGATACCTAATCATCATCTAACAGGGGGAAGGGAGGAGGAGGGAAGGGAGAGGAGATACTAATCATCATCTAACAGGGGAAGGGAAGGGAGAGGAGATACCTAATCATCATCTAACAGGGGAAGGGAAGGGAGAGGAGATACCTAATCATCATCTAACAGGGGAAGGGAGAGGAGATACCTAATCATCATCTAACAGGGGAAGGGAAGGGAGAGGAGATACCTAATCATCATCTAACAGGGGAAGAAGGGAAGGGAGAGGAGATACCTAATCATCATCTAACAGGGGAAGGGAGAGGAGAGATACCTAATCATCATCTAACAGGGGAAGGGAAGGGAGAGGAGATACCTAATCATCATCTAACAGGGGAAGGGAGAGGAGATTTAATCATCATCTAACAGGGAAGGGAGAGGAGATACCTAATCATCATCTAACAGGGAAGGGAAGGAGAGGAGATACCTAATCATCATCTAACAGGGGAAGGGAGGAGAGGAGATCCTAATCATCATCTAACAGGGGAAGGGAAGGGAGAGGAGATACCTAATCATCATCTAACAGGGGAAGGGAGGGAGGAGATACCTAATCATCATCTAACAGGGGAAGGGAGAGGAGATCTAATCATCATCTAACAGGGGAAGGGAGAGGAGATACCTAATCATCATCTAACAGGGGAAGGGAGAGGAGATACCTAATCATCATCTAACAGGGAAGGGAGAGGAGATACCTAATCATCATCTAACAGGGGAAGGGAAGGGAGAGGAGATACCTAATCATCATCTAACAGGGGAAGGGAAGGAGAGGAGATACCTAATCATCATCTAACAGGGGAAGGGAGAGGGGGAAGGGAGGAGATACCTAATCATCATCTAACAGGGGAAGGGAAGGGAGAGGAGATACCTAATCATCATCTAACAGGGGAAGGGAAGGGAGAGGAGATACCTAATCATCATCTAACAGGGGAAGGGAGAGGAGATACCTAATCATCATCTAACAGGGGAAGGGAAGAGGAGGAGATACCTAATCATCATCTAACAGGGGAAGGGAGGAGGAGATACCTAATCATCATCTAACAGGGAAGGGAAGGAGAGGAGATACCTAATCATCATCTAACAGGGGAAGGGAGGGAGAGGAGATACCTAATCATCATCTAACAGGGGAAGGGAGGGAGAGGAGATACCTAATCATCATCTAACAGGGGAAGGGAAGGAGAGGAGATACCTAATCATCATCTAACAGGGGGGAAGGGAATCATCATCTAACAGGGGAAGGGAGAGAGATACCTAATCATCATCTAACAGGGGAAGGGAAGGAGAGGAGATACCTAATCATCATCTAACAGGGGAAGGGAGAGGAGATACCTAATCATCATCTAACAGGGGAAGGGAGAGGAGATACCTAATCATCATCTAACAGGGGAAGGGAAGGGAGAGGAGATACCTAATCATCATCTAACAGGGGAAGGGAAGGGAGAGGAGATACCTAATCATCATCTAACAGGGGAAGGGAAGGGAGAGGAGATACCTAATCATCATCTAACAGGGGAAGGGAAGGGAGAGGAGATACCTAATCATCATCTAACAGGGGAAGGGAGGGAGGAGATACCTAATCATCATCTAACAGGGGAAGGGAAGGAGAGGAGATACCTAATCATCATCTAACATTACCTAATCATCATCTAACAGGGGAAGGAGAGGAGATACCTAATCATCATCTAACAGGGGAAGGAAGGGAGAGGAGATACCTAATCATCATCTAACAGGGGAAGGGAGGGAGATACCTAATCATCATCTAACAGGGGAAGGGAGAGGAGATATATCATCTAACAATCAATCATCTAACAGGGGAAGGGAAGGGAGAGGAGATACCTAATCATCATCTAACAGGGGAAGGGGGAGAGGAGATACCTAATCATCATCTAACAGGGGAAGGGAAGGGAAGAGAGGAGATACCTAATCATCATCTAACAGGGGAAGGGAGGAGAGGAGATACCTAATCATCATCTAACAGGGGAAGGGAAGGGAGAGGAGATACCTAATCATCATCTAACAGGGGAAGGGAAGGGAGAGGAGATACCTAATCATCATCTAACAGGGAAGGGAAGGGAGAGGAGATACCTAATCATCATCTAACAGGGGAAGGGAGGAGGAGAGGAGATACCTAATCATCATCTAACAGGGGAAGGGAGGGAGAGGAGATACCTAATCATCATCTAACAGGGAAGGAAGGGAGAGGAGATACCTAATCATCATCTAACAGGGGAAGGGAAGGGAGAGGAGATACCTAATCATCATCTAACAGGGGAAGGGAAGGAGAGGAGATACCTAATCATCATCTAACAGGGAAGGGAAGGAGAGGAGATACCTAATCATCATCTAACAGGGGAAGGGAAGGAGAGGAGATACCTAATCATCATCTAACAGGGGAAGGGGGAAGGGAGGGAGAGAGATACCTAATCATCATCTAACAGGGGAAGGGAAGGGAGAGGAGATACCTAATCATCATCTAACAGGGGAAGGGAAGAGGAGAGGAGATACCTAATCATCATCTAACAGGGGAAGGGAAGGGAGAGGAGATACCTAATCATCATCTAACAGGGGGGAAGGGAGAGGAGATACCTAATCATCATCTAACAGGGGAAGGGAAGGGAGAGGAGATACCTAATCATCATCTAACAGGGGAAGGGAAGGGAGAGGAGATACCTAATCATCATCTAACAGGGGAAGGAGAGGGGAAGGGAGGAGATACCTAATCATCATCTAACAGGGAAGGAAGGGAGGGGAGATACCTAATCATCATCTAACAGGGGAAGGGAAGGGAGAGGAGATACCTAATCATCATCTAACAGGGGAAGGGAGAGGAGATACCTAATCATCATCTAACAGGGGAACAGGGAGAGGGATACCTAATCATCATCTAACAGGGGAAGGAGAGGAGATACCTAATCATCATCTAACAGGGAAGGGAAGGAGAGGAGATACCTAATCATCATCTAACAGGGGAAGGGAAGGGAGAGGAGATACCTAATCATCATCTAACAGGGGAAGGGAAGGAGAGGAGATACCTAATCATCATCTAACAGGGAAGGGAGAGGAGATACCTAATCATCATCTAACAGGGGAAGGGAAGGGAGAGGAGATACCTAATCATCATCTAACAGGGGAAGGGAGAGGAGAGGAGATACCTAATCATCATCTAACAGGGGAAGGGAGGGAGGAGATACCTAATCATCATCTAACAGGGGAAGGGAAGGGAGAGGAGATACCTAATCATCATCTAACAGGGGAAGGGAGGGAGAGGAGATACCTAATCATCATCTAACAGGGAAGGGAAGGGAGAGGAGATACCTAATCATCATCTAACAGGGAAGGGAAGGGGAGGGAGAGAGATACCTAATCATCATCTAACAGGGGAAGGGAAGGGAGGGAGATACCTAATCATCATCTAACAGGGAAGGGAAGGAGAGGAGATACCTAATCATCATCTAACAGGGGAAGGGAGGGAGGGAGATACCTAATCATCATCTAACAGGGGAAGGGAAGGAGGGAGATACCTAATCATCATCTAACAGGGGAAGGGAGGGAGAGGAGATACCTAATCATCATCTAACAGGGGAAGGGAAGGGAGAGGAGATACCTAATCATCATCTAACAGGGGAAGGGAGAGGAGATACCTAATCATCATCTAACAGGGGAAGGGAGGGAGATACCTAATCATCATCTAACAGGGGAAGGGAAGGAGAGGAGATACCTAATCATCATCTAACAGGGGAAGGGAAGGGAGAGGAGATACCTAATCATCATCTAACAGGGGAAGGGAGAGGAGGAGATACCTAATCATCATCTAACAGGGGAAGGGAGAGGAGATACCTAATCATCATCTAACAGGGGAAGGGAAGGAGAGATACCTAATCATCATCTAACAGGGGAAGGGAAGGGAGAGGAGATACCTAATCATCATCTAACAGGGGAAGGGAGAGGAGATACCTAATCAATCATCTAACAGGGGAAGGGAGGGAGGAGATACCTAATCATCATCTAACAGGGGAAGGGAAGGGAGAGGAGATACCTAATCATCATCTAACAGGGGAAGGGAGGGAGAGGAGATACCTAATCATCATCTAACAGGGGAAGGGAAGGGAGAGGAGATACCTAATCATCATCTAACAGGGGAAGGGATACCTAATCATCATCTAACAGGGAAGGAGAGGGGGAAGGGAGAGGAGATACCTAATCATCATCTAACAGGGGAAGGGAGAGGAGAGGAGATACCTAATCATCATCTAACAGGGGAAGGGAAGGGAGAGGAGATACCTAATCATCATCTAACAGGGGAAGGGAGAGGAGATACCTAATCATCATCTAACAGGGGAAGGGAGAGGAGATACCTAATCATCATCTAACAGGGGAAGGGAAGGAGAGGAGATACCTAATCATCATCTAACAGGGGAAGGGAAGGAGAGGAGATACCTAATCATCATCTAACAGGGGAAGGGAGAGGAGAGGGGAAGGGAGAGGAGATACCTAATCATCATCTAACAGGGGAAGGGAGGGAGAGAGATACCTAATCATCATCTAACAGGGAAGGGAAGGGAGGGAGATACCTAATCATCATCTAACAGGGGAAGGGAGGAGAGGGAGAGAGATACCTAATCATCATCTAACAGGGGGGAAGGGAGAGGAGATACCTAATCATCATCTAACAGGGGAAGGGAAGGGAGAGGAGATACCTAATCTAACAGGGAAGGGAGAGGAGATCATCTAACAGGGGAAGGGAAGGGAGGGAGATACCTAATCATCATCTAACAGGGGAAGATACCTAATCATCATCTAACAGGGGAAGGGAGGAGAGGGGAAGGGAGAGGAGATACCTAATCATCATCTAACAGGGGAAGGGAGAGGAGATACCTAATCATCATCTAACAGGGGAAGGGAAGGGAGAGGAGATACCTAATCATCATCTAACAGGGGAAGGGAGAGGAGATACCTAATCATCATCTAACAGGGGAAGGGAAGGGAGAGGAGATACCTAATCATCATCTAACAGGGAAGGGAGAGGGAGATACCTAATCATCATCTAACAGGGGAAGGGAGGGAGAGGAGATACCTAATCATCATCTAACAGGGGAAGGGAGGGAGATACCTAATCATCATCTAACAGGGGAAGGGAGAGGAGATACCTAATCATCATCTAACAGGGGAAGGGAAGGGAGGAGATACCTAATCATCATCTAACAGGGGAAGGGAGAGGAGATACCTAATCATCATCTAACAGGGGAAGGGAAGGGAGAGGAGATACCTAATCATCATCTAACAGGGGAAGGGAAGGGAGAGGAGATACCTAATCATCATCTAACAGGGGAAGGGAAGGAGAGGAGATACATCTAATCATCATCTAACAGGGGAAGGGAGAGGAGATACCTAATCATCATCTAACAGGGGAAGGGAGGGAGAGGAGATACCTAATCATCATCTAACAGGGGAAGGGAAGGGAGAGGAGATACCTAATCATCATCTAACAGGGGAAGGGAGAGGAGAGGAGATACCTAATCATCATCTAACAGGGGAAGGGAAGGGAGAGGAGATACCTAATCATCATCTAACAGGGGAAGGGAGAGGAGATACCTAATCATCATCTAACAGGGGAAGGGAGGGAGGAGATACCTAATCATCATCTAACAGGGGAACAGGGGAAGGGAAGAGGAGAGATACCTAATCATCATCTAACAGGGGAAGGGATACCTAATCATCATCTAACAGGGGAAGGAGAGGAGATACCTAATCATCATCTAACAGGGGAAGGGAGAGGAGATACCTAATCATCATCTAACAGGGGAAGGGAAGGGAGAGGAGATACCTAATCATCATCTAACAGGGGAAGGGAGGGAGGGAGATACCTAATCATCATCTAACAGGGGAAGGGAAGGGAGAGGAGATACCTAATCATCATCTAACAGGGGAAGGGAAGGAGAGGAGATACCTAATCATCATCTAACAGGGGAAGGGAGAGGAGATACCTAATCATCATCTAACAGGGGAAGGGAAGAGAGGAGATACCTAATCATCATCTAACAGGGGAAGGGAAGGGAAGGGAGGAGATACCTAATCATCATCTAACAGGGGAAGGGAAGGAGAGGAGATACCTAATCATCATCTAACAGGGGAAGGGGAGAGGAGATACCTAATCATCATCTAACAGGGGGGAAGGAGAGGAGATACCTAATCATCATCTAACAGGGGAAGGGAGAGGAGATACCTAATCATCATCTAACAGGGGAAGGGAGGAGGGAGATACCTAATCATCATCTAACAGGGGAAGGGAAGGGAGAGGAGATACCTAATCATCATCTAACAGGGGAAGGGAGAGGAGATACCTAATCATCATCTAACAGGGGAAGGGAAGGAGATACCTAATCATCATCTAACAGGGGAAGGGAGGAGATACCTAATCATCATCTAACAGGGGAAGGGAGGGAGAGGAGATACCTAATCATCATCTAACAGGGGAAGGGAGGGAGAGGAGATACCTAATCATCATCTAACAGGGGAAGGGAAGGGAGAGGAGATACCTAATCATCATCTAACAGGGGAAGGGAGGGAGAGGAGATACCTAATCATCATCTAACAGGGGGAAGGGAGAGGAGATACCTAATCATCATCTAACAGGGGAAGGGAGGGAGAGATACCTAATCATCATCTAACAGGGGAAGGGAGGAGAGGAGATACCTAATCATCATCTAACAGGGAAAGGGAGAGGAGAGGAGATACCTAATCATCATCTAACAGGGGAAGGGAGGAGAGAGATACCTAATCATCATCTAACAGGGGAAGGGAGGGAGAGGAGATACCTAATCATCATCTAACAGGGGAAGGGAAGGGAGAGGAGATACCTAATCATCATCTAACAGGGGAAGGAGAAGGGGAAGGGAGGAGGAGATACCTAATCATCATCTAACAGGGGAAGGGAGGGAGAGGAGATACCTAATCATCATCTAACAGGGGAAGGGGGAGAGGAGATACCTAATCATCATCTAACAGGGGAAGGGAAGGGAGAGGAGATACCTAATCATCATCTAACAGGGGAAGGGAAGGGAGAGGAGATACCTAATCATCATCTAACAGGGGAAGGGAAGGGAGAGGAGATACCTAATCATCATCTAACAGGGGAAGGGAAGGGAGAGGAGATACCTAATCATCATCTAACAGGGGAAGGGAAGGAGAGGAGATACCTAATCATCATCTAACAGGGGAAGGGAGGGAGGGAGATACCTAATCATCATCTAACAGGGGAAGGGGACAGGGAAGGGAGAGGAGATACCTAATCATCATCTAACAGGGGAAGGGAGAGGAGATACCTAATCATCATCTAACAGGGGAAGGGAGAGGAGATACCTAATCATCATCTAACAGGGGAAGGGAGAGGAGAGGGGAAGGAGATACCTAATCATCATCTAACAGGGGAAGGGAGAGAGGAGATACCTAATCATCATCTAACAGGGGAAGGGAGGGAGGGAGATACCTAATCATCATCTAACAGGGGAAGGGAAGGGAGAGGAGATACCTAATCATCATCTAACAGGGGAAGGGAAGGAGAGGAGATACCTAATCATCATCTAACAGGGGAAGGGAAGGAGAGGGGAGGAGATACCTAATCATCATCTAACAGGGGAAGGGAAGGGAGAGGAGATACCTAATCATCATCTAACAGGGGAAGGGAGAGGAGATACCTAATCATCATCTAACAGGGGAAGGGAGAGGAGATACCTAATCATCATCTAACAGGGGAAGGGAAGGGGAGGAGATACCTAATCATCATCTAACAGGGGAAGGGAAGGAGAGGAGATACCTAATCATCATCTAACAGGGGAAGGGAAGGGAGAGGAGATACCTAATCATCATCTAACAGGGAAGGGAAGGGAGAGGAGATACCTAATCATCATCTAACAGGGGAAGGGAGAGGAGATACCTAATCATCATCTAACAGGGGAAGGGAGGGAGAGGAGATACCTAATCATCATCTAACAGGGGAAGGGAGAGGAGATACCTAATCATCATCTAACAGGGGAAGGGAGGGAGAGGAGATACCTAATCATCATCTAACAGGGGAAGGGAAGGGAGAGGAGATACCTAATCATCATCTAACAGGGGAAGGGAGAGAGAGATACCTAATCATCATCTAACAGGGGAAGGGAGGGAGGGAGATACCTAATCATCATCTAACAGGGGAAGGGAGAGGAGATACCTAATCATCATCTAACAGGGGAGGGAGGGAGATACCTAATCATCATCTAACAGGGGAAGGGAAGGAGAGGAGATACCTAATCATCATCTAACAGGGGAAGGGAGGAGATACCTAATCATCATCTAACAGGGAAGGAAGGGAGAGGAGATACCTAATCATCATCTAACAGGGGGGAAGGGAGGGAGATACCTAATCATCATCTAACAGGGGAAGGGAGGAGAGATACCTAATCATCATCTAACAGGGGAAGGGAAGGGAGAGGAGATACCTAATCATCATCTAACAGGGGAAGGGAAGGGAGAGGAGATACCTAATCATCATCTAACAGGGGAAGGGAAGGAGAGGAGATACCTAATCATCATCTAACAGGGGAAGGGAAGGAGAGAGATACCTAATCATCATCTAACAGGGGAAGGGAAGGGAGAGGAGATACCTAATCATCATCTAACAGGGGAAGGGAGAGAGGAGATACCTAATCATCATCTAACAGGGGAAGGAGAGATACCTAATCATCATCTAACAGGGAGAGGAGATACCTAATCATCATCTAACAGGGGAAGGGAGAGGAGATACCTAATCATCATCTAACAGGGAAGGAAGGGAGAGGAGATACCTAATCATCATCTAACAGGGGAAGGGAGGAGGAGATACCTAATCATCATCTAACAGGGGAAGGGATACCTAATCATCATCTAACAGGGGAAGGGAAGGGAGAGGAGATACCTAATCATCATCTAACAGGGGAAGGGAGGGAGAGGAGATACCTAATCATCATCTAACAGGGGAAGGGGGAGAGGAGATACCTAATCATCATCTAACAGGGGAAGGGAGAGGAGATAGATACCTAATCATCATCTAACAGGGGAAGGGAAGGAGGAGATACCTAATCATCATCTAACAGGGGAAGGGAGAGGAGATACCTAATCATCATCTAACAGGGGAAGGGAGAGGAGATACCTAATCATCATCTAACAGGGGAAGGAAGGGGGGAGGGAGGGAGAGATACCTAATCATCATCTAACAGGGGAAGGGAGGGAGAGGAGATACCTAATCATCATCTAACAGGGGAAGGGAGGAGAGGAGATACCTAATCATCATCTAACAGGGGAAGGGAGAGGAGATACCTAATCATCATCTAACAGGGGAAGGGAGGGAGAGGAGATACCTAATCATCATCTAACAGGGGAAGGGAGGGAGGAGATACCTAATCATCATCTAACAGGAAGGATCTAACAGGGAAGGGAGGGAGATACCTAATCATCATCTAACAGGGGAAGGGAAGGGAGAGGAGATACCTAATCATCATCTAACAGGGAAGAAGGGAGAGGAGATACCTAATCATCATCTAACAGGGGAAGGAAGGGAGAGGAGATACCTAATCATCATCTAACAGGGGAAGGAAGGGGAGGGGAGGAGAGGAGATACCTAATCATCATCTAACAGGGGAAGGGAAGGAGAGGAGATACCTAATCATCATCTAACAGGGGAAGGGAAGGGAGAGGAGATACCTAATCATCATCTAACAGGGGAAGGGAGGAGAGGAGATACCTAATCATCATCTAACAGGGGAAGGAAGGGAGAGGAGATACCTAATCATCATCTAACAGGGGAAGGGAAGGAGGAGATACCTAATCATCATCTAACAGGGGAAGGGAGAGGAGAGGAGATACCTAATCATCATCTAACAGGGAAGGGAAGGGAGAGGAGATACCTAATCATCATCTAACAGGGGAAGGGAAGGGAACAGGGAAGGGAGGAGATACCTAATCATCATCTAACAGGGGAAGGGAAGGAGAGGAGATACCTAATCATCATCTAACAGGGGAAGGGAAGGAGAGGAGATACCTAATCATCATCTAACAGGGGAAGGGAGGAGAGGAGATACCTAATCATCATCTAACAGGGGAAGGGAGAGGAGAGATACCTAATCATCATCTAACAGGGGAAGGGAGAGGAGAGGAGATACCTAATCATCATCTAACAGGGGAAGGGAAGGGAGAGGAGATACCTAATCATCATCTAACAGGGGAAGGGAGGGAGAGGAGATACCTAATCATCATCTAACAGGGGAAGGAAGGGGGGAAGGGAGGAGATACCTAATCATCATCTAACAGGGGAAGGGAAGGAGAGGAGATACCTAATCATCATCTAACAGGGGAAGGAAGAGAGGAGATACCTAATCATCATCTAACAGGGGAAGGGAGAGGAGATACCTAATCATCATCTAACAGGGGAAGGGATAGGGGAAGGAGGGAGATACCTAATCATCATCTAACAGGGGAAGGGAGAGAGATACCTAATCATCATCTAACAGGGGAAGGGAGGAGAGGAGATACCTAATCATCATCTAACAGGGGGGAAGGGAGAGGAGATACCTAATCATCATCTAACAGGGGGGAGGGAGAGGAGGATCATCATCTAACAGGGGAAGGGAAGGAGAGGAGATACCTAATCATCATCTAACAGGGGAAGGGAGAGGAGAGGAGATACCTAATCATCATCTAACAGGGGAAGGGAGGGGGGAGGAGGAGATACCTAATCATCATCTAACAGGGGAAGGGAGAGGAGAGGAGATACCTAATCATCATCTAACAGGGGAAGGGAGAGGAGATACCTAATCATCATCTAACAGGGAAGGGAAGGGAGAGGAGATACCTAATCATCATCTAACAGGGGAAGGGAGAGGAGATACCTAATCATCATCTAACAGGGGAAGGGAGGGAGAGGAGATACCTAATCATCATCTAACAGGGGAAGGGAGGGAGAGGAGATACCTAATCATCATCTAACAGGGGAAGGGAAGGAGAGGAGATACCTAATCATCATCTAACAGGGGAAGGGAGGGATACCTAATCATCATCTAACAGGGGAAGGAGGAGATAAATCATCATCTAACAGGGGAAGGGAGAGGAGAGGAGATACCTAATCATCATCTAACAGGGGAAGGGAGAGGGAGATACCTAATCATCATCTAACAGGGGAAGGATACCTAATCATCATCTAACAGGGGAAGGGAAGGAGAGGAGATACCTAATCATCATCTAACAGGGGAAGGGAAGGGAGGGAGATACCTAATCATCATCTAACAGGGGGAAGGGAGAGGAGATACCTAATCATCATCTAACAGGGGAAGGGAGAGGAGATACCTAATCATCATCTAACAGGGGAAGGGAAGGGGAAGGGAGGAGATAGGGAAGGAGATACCTAATCATCATCTAACAGGGGAAGGGAGAGGAGAGGAGATACCTAATCATCATCTAACAGGGGAAGGGAAGGGAGAGGAGATACCTAATCATCATCTAACAGGGGAAGGGAAGGGAGATACCTAATCATCATCTAACAGGGGAAGGAGATACCTAATCATCATCTAACAGGGAAGGGAAGGAGAGGAGATACCTAATCATCATCTAACAGGGGGGAAGGGAGAGGAGATACCTAATCATCATCTAACAGGGGAAGGGGGAAGGGAGGAGATACCTAATCATCATCTAACAGGGGAAGGGAGAGGAGGATACCTAATCATCATCTAACAGGGGAAGGGAGAAGGGAATCATCATCTAACAGGAGAGAGGAGATACCTAATCATCATCTAACAGGGGAAGGGAAGAGAGGAGATACCTAATCATCATCTAACAGGGGAAGGGAGAGGAGAGGAGATACCTAATCATCATCTAACAGGGGAAGGGAGAGGAGATACCTAATCATCATCTAACAGGGGAAGGGAAGGGAGAGGAGATACCTAATCATCATCTAACAGGGGAAGGGAGAGGAGAGGAGATACCTAATCATCATCTAACAGGGGAAGGGAACCTAATCATCATCTAACAGGGAGGGAGGAGATACCTAATCATCATCTAACAGGGGAAGGGAGAGGAGATACCTAATCATCATCTAACAGGGGAAGGGAGAGGAGATACCTAATCATCATCTAACAGGGGAAGGGAGAGGAGAGGAGATACCTAATCATCATCTAACAGGGGAAGGGAGAGGAGAGGAGATACCTAATCATCATCTAACAGGGGAAGGGAGAGGAGATACCTAATCATCATCTAACAGGGGAAGGGAGAGGAGATACCTAATCATCATCTAACAGGGGAAGGGAGAGGAGAGGAGATACCTAATCATCATCTAACAGGGGAAGGGAAGGGAGAGGAGATACCTAATCATCATCTAACAGGGGAAGGGAGAGGAGAGGAGATAATCATAATCATCATCTAACAGGGGAAGGGAGAGGAGAGGAGATACCTAATCATCATCTAACAGGGGAAGGGAGGGAGAGGAGATACCTAATCATCATCTAACAGGGGAAGGGAGAGGAGGAGATACCTAATCATCATCTAACAGGGGAAGGGAGAGGAGGAGATACCTAATCATCATCTAACAGGGGGGAGGGGGAAGGGAGAGGAGAGGAGATACCTAATCATCATCTAACAGGGGGGAAGGGAGGAGATACCTAATCATCATCTAACAGGGGAAGGGAGAGGAGAGGAGATACCTAATCATCATCTAACAGGGGAAGGGAGAGGAGAGGAGATACCTAATCATCATCTAACAGGGGAAGGGAAGGAGAGGAGATACCTAATCATCATCTAACAGGGGAGGGAGGAGAGGAGATACCTAATCAGGGAAGGGAGGAGATACCTAATCATCATCTAACAGGGGAAGGGAAGGAGAGGAGATACCTAATCATCATCTAACAGGGGAAGGGAAGGAGAGGAGATACCTAATCATCATCTAACAGGGGAAGGGAAGGAGAGGAGATACCTAATCATCATCTAACAGGGGAAGGGAAGGGAGAGGGGGAAGGGAGAGGAGATACCTAATCATCATCTAACAGGGGAAGGAGAGGAGAGGAGATACCTAATCATCATCTAACAGGGGAAGGGAGAGAGGAGATACCTAATCATCATCTAACAGGGGAAGGGAGAGGAGAGGAGATACCTAATCATCATCTAACAGGGGAAGGGAGGAGATACCTAATCATCATCTAACAGGGGAAGGGAAGGACCTAATCATCATCTAACAGGGGAAGGGAGAGGAGGAGATACCTAATCATCATCTAACAGGGGAAGGGAGGGAGAGGAGATACCTAATCATCATCTAACAGGGGAAGGGAGGGAGAGGAGATACCTAATCATCATCTAACAGGGGAAGGGAGAGGAGGAGATACCTAATCATCATCTAACAGGGGAAGGGAGAGGAGATACCTAATCATCATCTAACAGGGGAAGGGAGAGGAGATACCTAATCATCATCTAACAGGGGAAGGGAGAGGAGAGGAGATACCTAATCATCATCTAACAGGGGAAGGGAGAGGAGATACCTAATCATCATCTAACAGGGGAAGGGAAGGGAGAGGAGATACCTAATCATCATCTAACAGGGGAAGGGAAGGGAGAGGAGATACCTAATCATCATCTAACAGGGGAAGGGAGAGGAGATACCTAATCATCATCTAACAGGGGAAGGGAGAGGAGATACCTAATCATCATCTAACAGGGGAAGGGAGAGGAGATACCTAATCATCATCTAACAGGGGAAGGGAGGGAGATACCTAATCATCATCTAACAGGGGAAGGGAAGGAGAGAGATACCTAATCATCATCTAACAGGGGGGAAGGGAGAGGAGAGGAGATACCTAATCATCATCTAACAGGGGAAGGGAGAGGAGAGGAGATACCTAATCATCATCTAACAGGGGAAGGGAGAGGAGATACCTAATCATCATCTAACAGGGGAAGGGAGAGGAGATACCTAATCATCATCTAACAGGGGAAGGGAGAGGAGATACCTAATCATCATCTAACAGGGGAAGGGAGAGGAGAGGAGATACCTAATCATCATCTAACAGGGAAGGAGGGATCATCTAACAGGGGAAGGAGAGGAGATACCTAATCATCATCTAACAGGGGAAGGGAGAGGAGAGGAGATACCTAATCATCATCTAACAGGGGAAGGGAGAGGAGAGGAGATACCTAATCATCATCTAACAGGGGAAGGGGAGATACCTAATCATCATCTAACAGGGGAAGGGAGGAGATACCTAATCATCATCTAACAGGGGAAGGGAGGGGAAGGAGATACCTAATCATCATCTAACAGGGGGGAAGGGAGAGGAGATACCTAATCATCATCTAACAGGGGAAGGGAAGGGAGAGGAGATACCTAATCATCATCTAACAGGGGAAGGGAGAGGAGATACCTAATCATCATCTAACAGGGGAAGGGAGAGGAGAGGAGATACCTAATCATCATCTAACAGGGGAAGGGAGAGGAGATACCTAATCATCATCTAACAGGGGAAGGGAAGGGGGAAGGGAGGAGATACCTAATCATCATCTAACAGGGGAAGGGAGATACCTAATCATCATCTAACAGGGAAGGGAGGAGATACCTAATCATCATCTAACAGGGGAAGGGAGAGGAGAGGAGATACCTAATCATCATCTAACAGGGGAAGGGAGAGGAGAGGAGATACCTAATCATCATCTAACAGGGGAAGGGAGAGGAGAGGAGATACCTAATCATCATCTAACAGGGGAAGGGAGAGGAGAGGAGATACCTAATCATCATCTAACAGGGGAAGGGAGAGGAGAGGAGATACCTAATCATCATCTAACAGGGGAAGGGAGAGGAGAGGAGATACCTAATCATCATCTAACAGGGGAAGGGAGAGGAGAGGAGATACCTAATCATCATCTAACAGGGGGAGGGAGAGGAGATACCTAATCATCATCAACAGGGGAAGGGAAGGGAGAGGAGATCTAATCAGGGGAAGGGAGAGGAGAGGAGATACCTAATCATCATCTAACAGGGGAAGGGAGAGAGGAGATACCTAATCATCATCTAACAGGGGAAGGGAGAGAGGAGATACCTAATCATCATCTAACAGGGAGAGGGAGAGGAGATACCTAATCATCATCTAACAGGGGAAGGGAGAGGAGATACCTAATCATCATCTAACAGGGGAAGGGAGAGGAGAGGAGATACCTAATCATCATCTAACAGGCGGAGGGAGAGGAGATACCTAATCATCATCTAACAGGGGAAGGGAGAGGAGAGGAGATACCTAATCATCATCTAACAGGGGAAGGGAGAGGAGAGGAGATACCTAATCATCATCTAACAGGGGGAGGGAGAGGAGATACCTAATCATCATCTAACAGGGGAAGGGAGAGGAGATACCTAATCATCATCTAACAGGGGAAGGGAGAGGAGAGATACCTAATCATCATCTAACAGGGGAAGGGAGAGGAGATACCTAATCATCATCTAACAGGGGAAGGGAGAGGAGATACTAATCATCATCTAACAGGGGAAGGGAGGGAGGAGATACCTAATCATCATCTAACAGGGGAAGGGAAGGGAGAGGAGATACCTAATCATCATCTAACAGGGGAAGGGAAGGGAGAGGGGAAGGGAGAGGAGATACCTAATCATCATTTAACAGGGGAAGGGAGAGGAGATACCTAATCATCATCTAACAGGCGGAGGGAGAGGAGATACCTAATCATCATCTAACAGGGGAAGGGAGAGGAGAGGAGATACCTAATCATCATCTAACAGGGGAAGGAAGAGGAGATACCTAATCATCATCTAACAGGGGGAAGGGAGGGGAAGGGAGAGGAGATACCTAATCATCATCTAACAGGGGAAGGGAGAGGAGAGGAGATACCTAATCATCATCTAACAGGGGAAGGGAGAGGAGATACCTAATCATCATCTAACAGGGGAAGGGAGAGGAGAGGAGATACCTAATCATCATCTAACAGGGGAAGGGAGAGGAGATACCTAATCATCATCTAACAGGGGAAGGGAGAGATACCTAATCATCATCTAACAGGGGGGAGAGATACCTAATCATCATCTAACAGGGGAGAGAGAGATACCTAATCATCATCTAACAGGGGAAGGGAGAGGAGAGATACCTAATCATCATCTAACAGGGAAGGGAGAGGGAGAGGAGATACCTAATCATCATCTAACAGGGGAAGGGAGAGGAGAGGAGATACCTAATCATCATCTAACAGGGGAAGGGAGAGGAGAGGAGATACCTAATCATCATCTAACAGGGGAAGGGAGAGGAGATACCTAATCATCATCTAACAGGGGAAGGAGAGAGGAGATACCTAATCATCATCTAACAGGGGAAGGGAGAGGAGAGGAGATACCTAATCATCATCTAACAGGGGAAGGGAGAGGAGATACCTAATCATCATCTAACAGGGGAAGGGAAGGGAGAGGAGATACCTAATCATCATCTAACAGGGGAAGGGAGAGGAGAGGAGATACCTAATCATCATCTAACAGGGGAAGGGAGAGGAGATACCTAATCATCATCTAACAGGGGAAGGGAGGGAGAGAGATACCTAATCATCATCTAACAGGGGAAGGAGATACCTAATCATCATCTAACAGGGGAAGGAGAGAGGACCTAATCATCATCTAACAGGGGAAGGGAGAGGAGAGGAGATACCTAATCATCATCTAACAGGGGAAGGGAGAGGGGAGAGGAGATACCTAATCATCATCTAACAGGGGAAGGGAGAGGAGAGGAGATACCTAATCATCATCTAACAGGGGAAGGGAGAGGAGAGGAGATACCTAATCATCATCTAACAGGGGAAGGGAGAGATACCTAATCATCATCTAACAGGGGAAGGGAGGGAGATACCTAATCATCATCTAACAGGGGAAGGGAGAGGAGATACCTAATCATCATCTAACAGGGAAGGAGAGGAGAGGAGATACCTAATCATCATCTAACAGGGGAAGGGAGAGGAGAGGAGATACCTAATCATCATCTAACAGGGGAAGGGAGAGGAGAGGAGATACCTAATCATCATCTAACAGGGGAAGGGAGAGGAGAGGAGATACCTAATCATCATCTAACAGGGGAAGGGAGAGGAGAGGAGAGAGGAGATACCTAATCATCATCTAACAGGGGAAGGGAGAGGAGATACCTAATCATCATCTAACAGGGGAGAGAGGAGATACCTAATCATCATCTAACAGGGGAGGGAGAGGAGATACCTAATCATCATCTAACAGGGGAAGGGAGAGGAGAGGAGATACCTAATCAGGGGAAGGGAGGGAGAGGGAGAGGGAGATACCTAATCATCATCTAACAGGGGAAGGGAGAGGAGAGGAGATACCTAATCATCATCTAACAGGGGAAGGGAGAGGAGAGGGGAGATACCTAATCATCATCTAACAGGGGAAGGGAGAGGAGAGGAGATACCTAATCATCATCTAACAGGGGAAGGGAGAGGAGAGGAGATACCTAATCATCATCTAACAGGGGAAGGGAGGGAGAGGAGATACCTAATCATCATCTAACAGGGGAAGGAAGGGAGAGGAGATACCTAATCATCATCTAACAGGGGAAGGGAGAGGGGAGGAGATACCTAATCATCATCTAACAGGGGAAGGGAAGGAGAGAGATACCTAATCATCATCTAACAGGGGAAGGGAGAGGAGAGGAGATACCTAATCATCATCTAACAGGGGAAGGGAGAGGAGAGGAGATACCTAATCATCATCTAACAGGGGAAGGGAAGGAGAGGAGATACCTAATCATCATCTAACAGGGGAAGGGAGAGGAGAGGAGATACCTAATCATCATCTAACAGGGGAAGGGAAGGGGGAAGGGAGAGGAGATACCTAATCATCATCTAACAGGGGAAGGGAGAGGAGAGAGATACCTAATCATCATCTAACAGGGGAAGGGAGAGGAGATACCTAATCATCATCTAACAGGGGAAGGGAGAGGAGAGGAGATACCTAATCATCATCTAACAGGGGAAGGGAGGGAGAGGAGATACCTAATCATCTAACAGGGGAAGGGAGAGGAGAGGAGATACCTAATCATCATCTAACAGGGGAAGGGAGGGAGAGGAGATACCTAATCATCATCTAACAGGGGAAGGGAGATACCTAATCATCATCTAACAGGGGAGGAGGAGATACCTAATCATCATCTAACAGGGGAAGGGGGGAAGGGGGAAGGGAGAGGAGATACCTAATCATCATCTAACAGGGGAAGGGAGAGGAGAGGAGATACCTAATCATCATCTAACAGGGGAAGGGAGAGGAGAGGAGATACCTAGATACCTAATCATCATCTAACAGGGGAAGGGATACCTAATCATCATCTAACAGGGGAAGGGAGAGGAGATACCTAATCATCATCTAACAGGGGAAGGGAGGGAGAGGAGATACCTAATCATCATCTAACAGGGGAAGGGAGGGAGAGGAGATACCTAATCATCATCTAACAGGGGAAGGGAGAGGAGAGGAGATACCTAATCATCATCTAACAGGGGAAGGGAGAGGAGAGGAGATACCTAATCATCATCTAACAGGGGAAGGGAGAGGAGAGGAGATACCTAATCATCATCTAACAGGGGGGAAGGGATACCTAATCATCATCTAACAGGGGAAGGGAGGAGGAGATACCTAATCATCATCTAACAGGGGAAGGGAGAGGGGAGGGAGATACCTAATCATCATCTAACAGGGGAAGGGAGAGGAGAGATACCTAATCATCATCTAACAGGGGAAGGGAGAGGAGATACCTAATCATCATCTAACAGGGGAAGGGAGAGGAGATACCTAATCATCATCTAACAGGAGAGGAGATACCTAATCATCATCTAACAGGGGAAGGGAGGAGAGGAGATACCTAATCATCATCTAACAGGGGAAGGGAGGGGAAGGAGAGGAGATACCTAATCATCATCTAACAGGGGAAGGGAGAGGAGAGGAGATACCTAATCATCATCTAACAGGGGAAGGGAGGGAGAGATACCTAATCATCATCTAACAGGGAAGGAGATACCTAATCATCATCTAACAGGGGAAGGGAGAGGAGATACCTAATCATCATCTAACAGGGGAAGGAAGGGAGGAGGGAGATACCTAATCATCATCTAACAGGGGGGAAGGGAGATACCTAATCATCATCTAACAGGGGAAGGGAGAGAGATACCTAATCATCATCTAACAGGGGAAGGGAAGAGGAGATACCTAATCATCATCTAACAGGGGAAGGGAGAGAGGAGATACCTAATCATCATCTAACAGGGGAAGGGAGAGGAGAGGAGATACCTAATCATCATCTAACAGGGGAAGGGAGAGGAGAGGAGATACCTAATCATCATCTAACAGGGGAAGGGAGAGGAGAGGAGATACCTAATCATCATCTAACAGGGGAAGGGAAGGGAGAGGAGATACCTAATCATCATCTAACAGGGGAAGGGAAGGGAGAGGAGATACCTAATCATCATCTAACAGGGGAAGGGAAGGAGAGGAGATACCTAATCATCATCTAACAGGGGGAAGGGAGAGGAGATACCTAATCATCATCTAACAGGGGAAGGAAGGTAGAGGAGATACCTAATCATCATCTAACAGGGGAAGGGAGAGGAGAGGAGATACCTAATCATCATCTAACAGGGGAAGGGAGAGGAGAGGAGATACCTAATCATCATCTAACAGGGGAAGGGAGGGAGAGGAGATACCTAATCATCATCTAACAGGGGAAGGGGGAAGGGAGAGGAGATACCTAATCATCATCTAACAGGGGAAGGGAGGGAGAGGAGATACCTAATCATCATCTAACAGGGGAAGGGAGAGGAGATACCTAATCATCATCTAACAGGGGAAGGGAGGAGAGGAGATACCTAATCATCATCTAACAGGGGGGAAGGGAGGGGAGGAGATACCTAATCATCATCTAACAGGGGAAGGGAAGGGAGAGGAGATACCTAATCATCATCTAACAGGGGAAGGGAAGGGAGAGGAGATACCTAATCATCATCTAACAGGGGAAGGGAGAGGAGATACCTAATCATCATCTAACAGGGGAAGGGAGAGGAGATACCTAATCATCATCTAACAGGGGAAGGGAGAGGAGAGGAGATACCTAATCATCATCTAACAGGGGAAGGGAGAGGAGAGGAGATACCTAATCATCATCTAACAGGGGAAGGGAGAACAGGGGAAGGAGAGGGAGAGGGAGAGGAGATACCTAATCATCATCTAACAGGGGAAGGGAGAGGAGAGGAGATACCTAATCATCATCTAACAGGGGAAGGGAGAGGAGAGGAGATACCTAATCATCATCTAACAGGGGAAGGGAGAGGAGAGGAGATACCTAATCATCATCTAACAGGCGGAGGGAGAGGAGATACCTAATCATCATCTAACAGGGGAAGGGAGAGGAGAGGAGATACCTAATCATCATCTAACAGGGGAAGGGAGAGGAGGGGAAGGAGATAGATACCTAATCATCATCTAACAGGGGAAGGGAGAGGAGAGGAGATACCTAATCATCATCTAACAGGGGAAGGGAGAGGAGAGGAGATACCTAATCATCATCTAACAGGGGAAGGAAGGGAGATACCTAATCATCATCTAACAGGGGAAGGGAGGAGGGGAAGGGAGAGAGAGGAGATACCTAATCATCATCTAACAGGGGAAGGGAGAGGAGAGGAGATACCTAATCATCATCTAACAGGGGAAGGGAGAGGAGATACCTAATCATCATCTAACAGGGGAAGGGAAGGAGAGGAGATACCTAATCATCATCTAACAGGGGAAGGGAGAGGAGAGGAGATACCTAATCATCATCTAACAGGGGAAGGGAGGAGAGAGGAGATACCTAATCATCATCTAACAGGGGAAGGGAGAGGAGATACCTAATCATCATCTAACAGGGGAAGGGAGAGGAGATACCTAATCATCATCTAACAGGGGAAGGGAAGGAGATACCTAATCATCATCTAACAGGGAAGGGAAGGGAGAGGAGATACCTAATCATCATCTAACAGGGGAAGGGAGAGGAGAGGAGATACCTAATCATCATCTAACAGGGGAAGGGGAGAGGAGAGGAGATACCTAATCATCATCTAACAGGGGAAGGGAGGAGGAATCATCATCTAACAGGGGAGGAGATACCTAATCATCATCTAACAGGGGAAGGGAGAGGAGAGGAGATACCTAATCATCATCTAACAGGGGAAGGAGAGGGAGAGGAGATACCTAATCATCATCTAACAGGGGAAGGGAGGAGATACCTAATCATCATCTAACAGGGGAGGGAGAGAGAGATACCTAATCATCATCTAACAGGGGAAGGGAGAGGAGAGGAGATACCTAATCATCATCTAACAGGGGAAGGGAGAGGGGAAGGAAGAGAGAGATACCTAATCATCATCTAACAGGGGAAGGGAGGAGAGGAGATACCTAATCATCATCTAACAGGGGGGAAGGGAGAGGAGAGGAGATACCTAATCATCATCTAACAGGGGAAGGGAGAGGAGAGGAGATACCTAATCATCATCTAACAGGGGAAGGGAGAGGAGAGGAGATACCTAATCATCATCTAACAGGGGAAGGGAGAGGAGAGGAGATACCTAATCATCATCTAACAGGGGGAGGGAGAGGAGATACCTAATCATCATCTAACAGGGGAAGGGAGAGGAGAGGAGATACCTAATCATCATCTAACAGGGGAAGGGAGAGGAGATACCTAATCATCATCTAACAGGGGGGAAGGGAGATACCTAATCATCATCTAACAGGGGGGAGGAGAGGAGATACCTAATCATCATCTAACAGGGGAAGGGAAGGAGAGGAGATACCTAATCATCATCTAACAGGGGAAGGGAGAGGGAGAGGAGATACCTAATCATCATCTAACAGGGGAAGGGAGGAGAGGAGATACCTAATCATCATCTAACAGGGGAAGGGAGGAGAGGAGATACCTAATCATCATCTAACAGGGGAAGGGAGGGAGAGGAGATACCTAATCATCATCTAACAGGGGAAGGGAAGGGAGAGGAGATACCTAATCATCATCTAACAGGGGAAGGGAGGAGAGGAGAGAGAGATACCTAATCATCATCTAACAGGGACCTAATCATCATCTAACAGGGGAGAGGAGAGGAGATACCTAATCATCATCTAACAGGGGAAGATACCTAATCATCATCTAACAGGGGAAGGGAGAGGAGAGGAGATACCTAATCATCATCTAACAGGGGAAGGGAGAGGAGAGAGATACCTAATCATCATCTAACAGGGGAAGGGAGAGGGAGATACCTAATCATCATCTAACAGGGGAAGGAGAGGAGATACCTAATCATCATCTAACAGGGGAAGGGAGGAGGAGATACCTAATCATCATCTAACAGGGGAAGGGAGAGGAGAGGAGATACCTAATCATCATCTAACAGGGGAAGGGAGGGGAGGAGAGGAGATACCTAATCATCATCTAACAGGGGAAGGGAGATACCTAATCATCATCTAACAGGGGAGAGGAGATACCTAATCATCATCTAACAGGGGGGAGAGGAGAGGAGATACCTAATCATCATCTAACAGGGGAAGGGAAGGAGAGGAGATACCTAATCATCATCTAACAGGGGAAGGGAGAGGAGAGATACCTAATCATCATCTAACAGGGGGGAAGGGAGAGGAGATACCTAATCATCATCTAACAGGGGAAGGGAAGGAGAGGGGAGATACCTAATCATCATCTAACAGGGGAAGGGAGAGGAGAGGAGATACCTAATCATCATCTAACAGGGGAAGGGAGAGGAGAGATACCTAATCATCATCTAACAGGGGAAGGGAGAGGAGATACCTAATCATCATCTAACAGGGGAAGGGAAGGGAGAGGAGATACCTAATCATCATCTAACAGGGGAAGGGAGAGGAGATACCTAATCATCATCTAACAGGGGAAGGGAGAGGAGATACCTAATCATCATCTAACAGGGGAAGGGAGAGGAGAGGAGATACCTAATCATCATCTAACAGGGGAAGGGAGAGGAGAGGAGATACCTAATCATCATCTAACAGGGGAAGGGAGAGGAGAGGAGATACCTAATCATCATCTAACAGGGGAAGGGAGAGGAGAGGAGATACCTAATCATCATCTAACAGGGGAAGGGAGAGGGGAGAGGAGATACCTAATCATCATCTAACAGGGGAAGGGAGAGGAGAGGAGATACCTAATCATCATCTAACAGGGGAAGGGAGAAGGAGATACCTAATCATCATCTAACAGGGGAAGGGAGGAGATACCTAATCATCATCTAACAGGGGAAGGGAGAGGAGAGGAGATACCTAATCATCATCTAACAGGGGAAGGGAGAGGAGAGGAGATACCTAATCATCATCTAACAGGGGAAGGAGGAGGAGATACCTAATCATCATCTAACAGGGAAGGGAGAGGAGATACCTAATCAGGGGAGAGGAGATACCTAATCATCATCTAACAGGGGAAGGGAGAGGAGAGGAGATACCTAATCATCATCTAACAGGGGAAGGGAGAGGAGAGGAGATACCTAATCATCATCTAACAGGGGAAGGAGAGGAGATACCTAATCATCATCTAACAGGGGGGGGGAGAGGAGAGGAGATACCTAATCATCATCTAACAGGGGAAGGGAGAGGAGAGGAGATACCTAATCATCATCTAACAGGGGAAGGGGGAAGGGAGGAGAGGAGATACCTAATCATCATCTAACAGGGGAAGGGAGAGGAGGAGATACCTAATCATCATCTAACAGGGGAAGGGAGATACCTAATCATCATCTAACAGGGGAAGGAGGAGATACCTAATCATCATCTAACAGGGGAAGGAGAGAGGAGATACCTAATCATCATCTAACAGGGGAAGGGAAGGAGAGGAGATACCTAATCATCATCTAACAGGGGAAGGGAGAGGAGAGGAGATACCTAATCATCATCTAACAGGGGGGGAAGGGAACCTAATCATCATCTAACAGGGGAAGGGAGGAGATACCTAATCATCATCTAACAGGGGAAGGGAGAGGGAAGGGAGGGAGATACCTAATCATCATCTAACAGGGGAAGGAAGGGAGAGGAGATACCTAATCATCATCTAACAGGGGAAGGGAGAGGAGATACCTAATCATCATCTAACAGGGGAAGGGAGAGGAGAGGAGATACCTAATCATCATCTAACAGGGGAAGGAATCATCATCTAACAGGGGAAGGAAGGTAGAGGAGATACCTAATCATCATCTAACAGGGGAAGGGAGAGGAGAGGAGATACCTAATCATCATCTAACAGGGGAAGGGAGAGGAGAGGAGATACCTAATCATCATCTAACAGGGGAAGGAAGAGGAGATACCTAATCATCATCTAACAGGGGAAGGGAAGGGAGAGGAGATACCTAATCATCATCTAACAGGGGAAGGGAGAGGAGATACCTAATCATCATCTAACAGGGGAAGGGAGAGGAGATACCTAATCATCATCTAACAGGGGAAGGGAGGAGAGAGATACCTAATCATCATCTAACAGGGGAAGGGAGAGGAGATACCTAATCATCATCTAACAGGGGAAGGGAGAGGAGAGGAGATACCTAATCATCATCTAACAGGGGAAGGGAGAGGAGATACCTAATCATCATCTAACAGGGGAAGGGAGAGGAGATACCTAATCATCATCTAACAGGGGAAGGGAGAGGAGATACCTAATCATCATCTAACAGGGGAAGGGAGAGGAGAGGAATCATCATCTAACAGGGGAAGGGAGGGAGAGAGATAATCATCATCTAACAGGGGAAGGGAAGGAGAGGAGATACCTAATCATCATCTAACAGGGGAAGGGAGAGGAGAGGAGATACCTAATCATCATCTAACAGGGGAAGGGAGAGGAGAGGAGATACCTAATCATCATCTAACAGGGGAAGGGAGAGGAGAGGAGATACCTAATCATCATCTAACAGGGGAAGGGAGAGGAGAGGAGATACCTAATCATCATCTAACAGGGGAAGGGAGAGGAGAGGAGATACCTAATCATCATCTAACAGGGGAAGGGAAGGGAGAGGAGATACCTAATCATCATCTAACAGGGGAAGGGAGAGGAGAGGAGATACCTAATCATCATCTAACAGGGGAAGGGAGAGGAGAGGAGATACCTAATCATCATCTAACAGGGGAAGGGAGAGGAGAGGAGATACCTAATCATCATCTAACAGGGGAAGAGGAGATACCTAATCATCATCTAACAGGGGAAGGGAGGGAGAGGAGATACCTAATCATCATCTAACAGGGGAAGGGAGAGGAGAGATACCTAATCATCATCTAACAGGGGAAGGGAGAGAGAGATACCTAATCATCATCTAACAGGGGAAGGGAGAGGAGATACCTAATCATCATCTAACAGGGGAAGGGAGAGGAGAGGAGATAGGGAGAGGAGATACCTAATCATCATCTAACAGGGGGAAGGGATACCTAATCATCATCTAACAGGGAGAGGAGATACCTAATCATCATCTAACAGGGGAAGGGAAGGAGAGGAGATACCTAATCATCATCTAACAGGGGAAGGGAAGGAGAGGAGATACCTAATCATCATCTAACAGGGGAAGGGAGAGGAGAGGAGATACCTAATCATCATCTAACAGGGGAAGGGAGAGGAGATACCTAATCATCATCTAACAGGGGAAGGGAGAGGGGAAGGAAGAGAGGAGATACCTAATCATCATCTAACAGGGGAAGGGAGAGGAGAGGAGATACCTAATCACCATCTAACAGGGGAAGGGAGAGGAGAGGAGATACCTAATCATCATCTAACAGGCGGAGGGAGAGGAGATACCTAATCATCATCTAACAGGGGAAGGGAGAGGAGAGGAGATACCTAATCATCATCTAACAGGGGAAGGGAGGAGATACCTAATCATCATCTAACAGGGGAAGGAGAGGAGATACCTAATCATCATCTAACAGGGGGGAAGGGAGAGGAGATACCTAATCATCATCTAACAGGGGAAGGGAGAGGAGATACCTAATCATCATCTAACAGGGGAAGGGAGAGGAGATACCTAATCATCATCTAACAGGGGAAGGGAGAGGAGATACCTAATCATCATCTAACAGGGGAAGGGAGAGGGAGAGGAGATACCTAATCATCATCTAACAGGGGAAGGGATACCTAATCATCATCTAACAGGGAGGGAGGAGATACCTAATCATCATCTAACAGGGGAAGGGAGAGGAGATACCTAATCATCATCTAACAGGGGAAGGGAGAGGAGAGGAGATACCTAATCATCATCTAACAGGGGAAGGGAGAGGAGAGGAGATACCTAATCATCATCTAACAGGGGAAGGAGAGGAGAGGAGATACCTAATCATCATCTAACAGGGGAAGGGAGAGGAGAGGAGATACCTAATCATCATCTAACAGGGGAAGGGAAGGGAGGGGAGGGAGAGGAGATACCTAATCATCATCTAACAGGGGAAGGGAAGGGAGAGGAGATACCTAATCATCATCTAACAGGGGAAGGGAAGGGAGAGGAGATACCTAATCATCATCTAACAGGGGAAGGGAGAGAGAGATACCTAATCATCATCTAACAGGGGAAGGGAGGGAGAGGAGATACCTAATCATCATCTAACAGGGGAAGGGAGGAGAGGAGATACCTAATCATCATCTAACAGGGGAAGGGAGAGGAGAGGAGATACCTAATCATCATCTAACAGGGGAAGGGATACCTAATCATCATCTAACAGGGGAAGGGAAGGAGAGGAGATACCTAATCATCATCTAACAGGGGAAGGGAGAGGAGAGGGGAGATACCTAATCATCATCTAACAGGGGAAGGGAGAGGAGATACCTAATCATCATCTAACAGGGGGAGGGAGAGGAGATACCTAATCATCATCTAACAGGGGAAGGGAGAGGAGAGGAGATACCTAATCATCATCTAACAGGGGAAGGGAGAGGAGATACCTAATCATCATCTAACAGGGGAAGGGAGAGGAGATACCTAATCATCATCTAACAGGGGGGAAGGGAGATACCTAATCATCATCTAACAGGGGAAGGGAAGGGAGGGAGATACCTAATCATCATCATCTAACAGGGGAAGGGAGAGGAGATACCTAATCATCATCTAACAGGGGAAGGGAGAGGAGATACCTAATCATCATCTAACAGGGGAAGGGAGGAGAGAGATACCTAATCATCATCTAACAGGGAAAGGGAGAGGAGATACCTAATCATCATCTAATCAGGGGAAGGGAAGGGAGGGGAAGGAGATACCTAATCATCATCTAACAGGGGGGAAGGGAGAGGAGATACCTAATCATCATCTAACAGGGGAGGGATACCTAATCATCATTTAACAGGGGAAGGGAGAGGAGATACCTAATCATCATCTAACAGGCGGAGGGAGAGGAGATACCTAATCATCATCTAACAGGGGAAGGGAGAGGAGAGGAGATACCTAATCATCATCTAACAGGGGAAGGAAGAGGAGATACCTAATCATCATCTAACAGGGGAAGGGAGAGGAGAGGAGATACCTAATCATCATCTAACAGGGGAAGGGAGAGGAGAGGAGATACCTAATCATCATCTAACAGGGGAAGGGAGAGGAGATACCTAATCATCATCTAACAGGGGAAGGGAGAGGAGAGGAGATACCTAATCATCATCTAACAGGGGAAGGGAGAGGAGATACCTAATCATCATCTAACAGGGGAAGGGAAGGAGAGGAGATACCTAATCATCATCTAACAGGGGAAGGGAGAGGAGAGGAGATACCTAATCATCATCTAACAGGGGAAGGGAGAGGGGGAGGGAGATACCTAATCATCATCTAACAGGGGAAGGGAGAGGAGAGGGGAAGGGAGAGGAGATACCTAATCATCATCTAACAGGGGAAGGGAGGAGGAGATACCTAATCATCATCTAACAGGAGAAGGGAGAGGAGAGATACCTAATCATCATCTAACAGGGGAAGGGAGAGGAGAGGAGATACCTAATCATCATCTAACAGGGGAAGGGAGAGGAGATACCTAATCATCATCTAACAGGGGAAGGGAAGGGAGAGGAGATACCTAATCATCATCTAACAGGGGAAGGGAGAGGAGAGGAGATACCTAATCATCATCTAACAGGGGAAGGGAGAGGAGATACCTAATCATCATCTAACAGGGGAAGGGAAGGGAGAGGAGATACCTAATCATCATCTAACAGGGGAAGGGAAGGGAGAGGAGATACCTAATCATCATCTAACAGGGGAAGGGAGAGGAGAGGAGATACCTAATCATCATCTAACAGGGGAAGGGAGAGGAGAGGAGATACCTAATCATCATCTAACAGGGGAAGGGAGAGGAGAGGAGATACCTAATCATCATCTAACAGGGGAAGGGAGAGGAGAGGAGATACCTAATCATCATCTAACAGGGGAAGGGAGGGAGGAGAGGAGATACCTAATCATCATCTAACAGGGGAAGGGAGAGGAGAGGAGATACCTAATCATCATCTAACAGGGGAAGGGAGAGGAATCATCATCTAGATACCTAATCATCATCTAACAGGGGAAGGGAGAGGAGAGGAGATACCTAATCATCATCTAACAGGGGAAGGGAGAACAGGAGAGGAGATACCTAATCATCATCTAACAGGGGAAGGGAGAGGGGAAGGGAGGAGATACCTAATCATCATCTAACAGGGGAAGGGAGAGGAGATACCTAATCATCATCTAACAGGGAAGGGAGAGGGGGAAGGGAGGAGATACCTAATCATCATCTAACAGGGGAAGGGAGAGGAGAGGAGATACCTATCATCATCTAACAGGGAAGGGAGGGAGAGGAGATACCTAATCATCATCTAACAGGGGAAGGGAGGAGAGGAGATACCTAATCATCATCTAACAGGGGGGAAGGGAGAGGAGATACCTAATCATCATCTAACAGGGGAAGGGAGAGGAGATACCTAATCATCATCTAACAGGGGAAGGGAAGGAGAGGAGATACCTAATCATCATCTAACAGGGGAAGGGAAGGGGAGGAGATACCTAATCATCATCTAACAGGGGGGAAGGGAGAGGAGATACCTAATCATCATCTAACAGGCGGAGGGAGAGGAGATACCTAATCATCATCTAACAGGGGAAGGGAGAGGAGAGGAGATACCTAATCATCATCTAACAGGGGAAGGAGAGAGGAGATACCTAATCATCATCTAACAGGGGAAGGGAGAGGAGAGGAGATACCTAATCATCATCTAACAGGGGAAGGGAGAGGAGAGGAGATACCTAATCATCATCTAACAGGGGAAGGGAGAGGAGATACCTAATCATCATCTAACAGGGGAAGGGAGAGGAGAGGAGATACCTAATCATCATCTAACAGGGGAAGGGAGAGGAGATACCTAATCATCATCTAACAGGGGAAGGGAGAGGAGAGGAGATACCTAATCATCATCTAACAGGGGGGAAGGGAATCATCATCTAACAGGGGAAGGAGAGGAGATACCTAATCATCATCTAACAGGGGAAGGGAGAGGAGAGGAGATACCTAATCACATCATCTAACAGGGAAGGAGAGGAGATACCTAATCATCATCTAACAGGGGAAGGGAGAGGAGAGGAGATACCTAATCATCATCTAACAGGGGAAGGGAGAGGAGAGGAGATACCTAATCATCATCTAACAGGGGAAGGGAGAGGAGAGGAGATACCTAATCATCATCTAACAGGGGAAGGGAGAGGAGATACCTAATCATCATCTAACAGGGGAAGGGAAGGGAGAGGAGATACCTAATCATCATCTAACAGGGGAAGGGAGAGGAGATACCTAATCATCATCTAACAGGGGAGGGAGATAGATACCTAATCATCATCTAACAGGGGAAGGGAGAGGAGAGGAGATACCTAATCATCATCTAACAGGGGAAGGGAAGGGAGAGGAGATACCTAATCATCATCTAACAGGGGAAGGGAAGGGAGAGGAGATACCTAATCATCATCTAACAGGGGAAGGGAGAGGAGAGGAGATACCTAATCATCATCTAACAGGGGAAGGGAGAGGGGGAAGAGGGAGATACCTAATCATCATCTAACAGGGGAAGGGAGAGGAGAGGAGATACCTAATCATCATCTAACAGGGGAAGGGAGAGGAGAGGAGATACCTAATCATCATCTATCTAACAGGGGAAGGGAGAGGGGAGAGGGAGATACCTAATCATCATCTAACAGGGGAAGGGAGAGGAGAGGAGATACCTAATCACCATCTAACAGGGGAAGGGAGAGGAGAGGAGATACCTAATCATCATCTAACAGGCGGAGGGAGAGGAGATACCTAATCATCATCTAACAGGGGAAGGGAGAGGAGAGGAGATACCTAATCATCATCTAACAGGGGAAGGGAGAGGAGAGGAGATACCTAATCATCATCTAACAGGGGAAGGGAGAGGAGATACCTAATCATCATCTAACAGGGGAAGGGAGAGGATCATCATCTAACAGGGAAGGGAGAGAGATACCTAATCATCATCTAACAGGGGAAGGGAGAGGAGAGGAATCACCTAATCATCATCTAACAGGGGAAGGGAGAGGAGAGGAGATACCTAATCATCATCTAACAGGGGAAGGGAGAGGAGAGGAGATACCTAATCATCATCTAACAGGGGAAGGGAGAGGAGAGGAGATACCTAATCATCATCTAACAGGGGAAGGGAGGAGGGGGAAGAGGAGATACCTAATCATCATCTAACAGGGGAAGGGAGGGAGAGGAGATACCTAATCATCATCTAACAGGGGAAGGGAGAGGAGAGGAGATACCTAATCATCATCTAACAGGGGGGAAGGGAGAGGAGATACCTAATCATCATCTAACAGGGGAAGGAAGGAGAGGAGATACCTAATCATCATCTAACAGGGGAAGGGAGAGGGGAGAGGAGATACCTAATCATCATCTAACAGGGGAAGGGGGGAAGGGAGAGGAGATACCTAATCATCATCTAACAGGGGAAGGGAGATACCTAATCATCATCTAACAGGGGGGAGAGAGGAGATACCTAATCATCATCTAACAGGGGGGAAGGACCTAATCATCATCTAACAGGGAGGGAGGAGATACCTAATCATCATCTAACAGGGGAAGGGAGAGGAGATACCTAATCATCATCTAACAGGGGAAGGGAGAGGAGAGGAGATACCTAATCATCATCTAACAGGGGAAGGGAAGGAGAGGAGATACCTAATCATCATCTAACAGGGGAAGGGAGAGGAGAGGGAGGGAGATACCTAATCATCATCTAACAGGGGAAGGGAGAGGAGAGGAGATACCTAATCATCATCTAACAGGGGAAGGGAAGGGAGAGGAGATACCTAATCATCATCTAACAGGGGAAGGGGAGATACCTAATCATCATCTAACAGGGAGGGAGAGGAGATACCTAATCATCATCTAACAGGGGAAGGGAGAGGAGATACCTAATCATCATCTAACAGGGGAAGGGAGAGGAGATACCTAATCATCATCTAACAGGGGAAGGGAGAGGAGAGGAGATACCTAATCATCATCTAACAGGGGAAGGGAAGGGAGAGGAGATACCTAATCATCATCTAACAGGGGAAGGGAGAGGAGATACCTAATCATCATCTAACAGGGGAAGGGAGAGGAGATACCTAATCATCATCTAACAGGGGAAGGGAGAGGAGATACCTAATCATCATCTAACAGGGGAAGGGAGAGGAGATACCTAATCATCATCTAACAGGGGAAGGGAGAGGGGAAGGAGAGGAGAGGAGATACCTAATCATCATCTAACAGGGGAAGGGAAGGGAGAGGAGATACCTAATCATCATCTAACAGGGGAAGGGAAGGGAGAGGAGATACCTAATCATCATCTAACAGGGGAAGGGAGAGGAGATACCTAATCATCATCTAACAGGCGGAGGGAGAGGAGATACCTAATCATCATCTAACAGGGGAAGGGAGAGGAGAGGAGATACCTAATCATCATCTAACAGGGGAAGGGAAGGGAGAGGAGATACCTAATCATCATCTAACAGGGGAAGGGAGAGGAGAGGAGATACCTAATCATCATCTAACAGGGGAAGGGAGAGGAGATACCTAATCATCATCTAACAGGGGAAGGGAGAGGAGAGGAGATACCTAATCATCATCTAACAGGGGAAGGGAGAGGAGAGGAGATACCTAATCATCATCTAACAGGGGAAGGGAGAGGAGAGGAGATACCTAATCATCATCTAACAGGGGAAGGGAGAGGAGAGGAGATACCTAATCATCATCTAACAGGGGGAGGGAGAGGAGATACCTAATAATCTAACAGGGAAGGGAGAGAGGAGATACCTAATCATCATCTAACAGGGGAAGGGAGAGGAGAGATACCTAATCATCATCTAACAGGGGAAGGGAGAGGGAGATACCTAATCATCATCTAACAGGGGAAGGGAGATACCTAATCATCATCTAACAGGGGAAGGGAAGGGAGAGGAGATACCTAATCATCATCTAACAGGGGGGAAGGGAGAGGAGATACCTAATCATCATCTAACAGGGAAGGAGAGGAGATACCTAATCATCATCTAACAGGGGAAGGGAGAGGAGAGGAGATACCTAATCATCATCTAACAGGGGAAGGGAAGGAGAGGAGATACCTAATCATCATCTAACAGGGGAAGGGAGAGGAGAGGAGATACCTAATCATCATCTAACAGGGGAAGGGAGAGGAGATACCTAATCATCATCTAACAGGGGAAGGGAAAGGGAGAGGAGATACCTAATCATCATCTAACAGGGGAAGGGAAGGAGAGGAGATACCTAATCATCATCTAACAGGGGAAGGGAGGGAGGAGAGGAGATACCTAATCATCATCTAACAGGGGAAGGGAAGGAGAGGGAGATACCTAATCATCATCTAACAGGGGAAGGGAGGGGAAGGGGGAAGGGAGAGGAGATACCTAATCATCATCTAACAGGGGAAGGGAGAGGAGATACCTAATCATCATCTAACAGGGGAAGGGAGAGGAGATACCTAATCATCATCTAACAGGGGAAGGGAGAGGAGAGGAGATACCTAATCATCATCTAACAGGGGAAGGGAGAGGAGATACCTAATCATCATCTAACAGGGGAAGGGAGGGAGAGGAGATACCTAATCATCATCTAACAGGGGAAGGGAAGGGAGAGGAGATACCTAATCATCATCTAACAGGGGAAGGGAGAGGAGATACCTAATCATCATCTAACAGGCGGAGGGAGAGGAGATACCTAATCATCATCTAACAGGGGAAGGAGGGAGAGGAGATACCTAATCATCATCTAACAGGGGAAGGGAGAGGAGAGGAGATACCTAATCATCATCTAACAGGGGAAGGGAGAGGAGATACCTAATCATCATCTAACAGGGGAAGGGAGAGGAGAGGAGATACCTAATCATCATCTAACAGGGGAAGGGAGAGGAGAGGAGATACCTAATCATCATCTAACAGGGGAAGGGAGAGATCATCATCTAACAGGGAGAGGGAGAGGAGATACCTAATCATCATCTAACAGGGGAAGGGAGAGGAGAGGAGATACCTAATCATCATCTAACAGGGGAAGGGAGAGGAGAGGAGATACCTAATCATCATCTAACAGGGGAAGGGAAGGGAGAGGAGATACCTAATCATCATCTAACAGGGGAAGGGAGAGGAGAGGAGATACCTAATCATCATCTAACAGGGGAAGAAGGGAGAGGAGATACCTAATCATCATCTAACAGGGGAAGGGAGGAGATACCTAATCATCATCTAACAGGGGAAGGGAGAGGAGATACCTAATCATCATCTAACAGGGGAAGGGAAGGAGAGGAGATACCTAATCATCATCTAACAGGGGAAGGGAAGGGAGAGGAGATACCTAATCATCATCTAACAGGGGAAGGGAGAGGAGATACCTAATCATCATCTAACAGGGGAGGGAAGGGAGAGGAGATACCTAATCATCATCTAACAGGGGAAGGGAGAGGAGATACCTAATCATCATCTAACAGGGGAAGAGAGGAGATACCTAATCATCATCTAACAGGGGAAGGGAGAGGAGAGGGGAGATACCTAATCATCATCTAACAGGGGAAGGGAGAGGGAGAGGAGATACCTAATCATCATCTAACAGGGGAAGGGAGAGGAGAGGAGATACCTAATCATCATCTAACAGGGGAAGGGAGAGGAGATACCTAATCATCATCTAACAGGGGAAGGGAGATACCTAATCATCATCTAACAGGGGAAGGATACCTAATCATCATCTAACAGAAGAGGAGAGGAGATACCTAATCATCATCTAACAGGGGAAGGGAGAGGAGAGAGAGATACCTAATCATCATCTAACAGGGGGGAAGGGAGAGGAGAGGGGAGATACCTAATCATCATCTAACAGGGGAAGGGAGAGGAGAGGAGATACCTAATCATCATCTAACAGGGGAGGGAGAGGAGAGATACCTAATCATCATCTAACAGGGAAGGGAGAGGAGATACCTAATCATCATCTAACAGGGGAAGGGATACCTAATCATCATCTAACAGGGGAAGGGAGGGGAGGGAGAGGAGATACCTAATCATCATCTAACAGGGGAAGGGAGAGGAGAGGACCTAATCATCATCTAACAGGGGAAGGGAGGAGGGAGATACCTAATCATCATCTAACAGGGGGGAAGGAGAGGAGATACCTAATCATCATCTAACAGGGGAAGGGAGGAGAGGAGATACCTAATCATCATCTAACAGGGAAGGGAGAGGAGATACCTAATCATCATCTAACAGGGGAAGGGAGAGGAGAGGAGATACCTAATCATCATCTAACAGGGGAAGGGAGAGGGAGAGGAGATACCTAATCATCATCTAACAGGGAAGGGAAGGGAGAGGAGATACCTAATCATCATCTAACAGGGGAAGGGGAGGGAGAGGAGATACCTAATCATCATCTAACAGGGGAAGGGAGAGGGAGATACCTAATCATCATCTAACAGGGGAAGGGAGAGGAGAGGAGATACCTAATCATCATCTAACAGGGGAAGGGAAGGGAGAGGAGATACCTAATCATCATCTAACAGGGGAAGGGAGAGGGGGAGAGGAGATACCTAATCATCATCTAACAGGGGAAGGGAGAGGAGAGGAGATACCTAATCATCATCTAACAGGGGAAGGGAAGGGAGAGGAGATACCTAATCATCATCTAACAGGGGAAGGGAGGGAGATACCTAATCATCATCTAACAGGGGAAGGGAGGGGAAGGGAGAGAGGAGATACCTAATCATCATCTAACAGGGGAAGGGAGAGGAGATACCTAATCATCATCTAACAGGGGAAGGAGAGACCTAATCATCATCTAACAGGGGAAGGGAGAGGAGAGGAGATACCTAATCATCATCTAACAGGGAGGAAGGGACAGGGGAAGGGAGAGGAGATACCTAATCATCATCTAACAGGGGAAGGGAGAGGAGAGGAGATACCTAATCATCATCTAACAGGGGGGAAGGGAGAGGAGATACCTAATCATCATCTAACAGGGGAAGGGAAGGAGAGAGATACCTAATCATCATCTAACAGGGGAAGGGAGAGGAGAGGAGATACCTAATCATCATCTAACAGGGGAAAGGGAGAGGAGAGGAGATACCTAATCATCATCTAACAGGGGAAGGGAGAGGAGAGGAGATACCTAATCATCATCTAACAGGGGAAGGGAAGGGAGGAGATACCTCAATCAACAGGGGAAGGGAGGGAGAGAGATACCTAATCATCTAACAGGGGAAGGGAGGGAGAGGAGATACCTAATCATCATCTAACAGGGGAAGGGAGAGGAGAGGAGATACCTAATCATCATCTAACAGGGGAAGGGAGAGGAGAGGAGATACCTAATCATCATCTAACAGGGGAAGGGAGAGAGAGGAGATACCTAATCATCATCTAACAGGGAAGGGAGGAGAGGAGATACCTAATCATCATCTAACAGGGGAAGGGAGGGGAAGGAGAGGAGATCATCATCTAACAGGGGAAGGGAGAGGAGAGGAGATACCTAATCATCATCTAACAGGGGAAGGGAGGGAGAGGAGATACCTAATCATCATCTAACAGGGGAAGGGAAGGGAGAGGAGATACCTAATCATCATCTAACAGGGGAAGGGAAGGGAGAGGAGATACCTAATCATCATCTAACAGGGGAAGGGAGAGGAGAGGAGATACCTAATCATCATCTAACAGGGGAAGGGAGAGGAGAGGAGATACCTAATCATCATCTAACAGGGGAAGGGAGAGGAGATACCTAATCATCATCTAACAGGGGAAGGGAGAGGAGGGAGGGGAGGAGATACCTAATCATCATCTAACAGGGGAAGGGAGAGGAGATACCTAATCATCATCTAACAGGGGAAGGGAGAGGAGAGATACCTAATCATCATCTAACAGGGGAAGGGAGAGGAGATACCTAATCATCATCTAACAGGGGAAGGAAGAGGAGATACCTAATCATCATCTAACAGGGGAAGGGAGAGGAGAGGAGATACCTAATCATCATCTAACAGGGGAAGGGAAGGGAGGAGATACCTAATCATCATCTAACAGGGAAGGGAGGGGGAGATACCTAATCATCATCTAACAGGGAAGGGAAGGATACCTAATCATCATCTAACAGGGGAAGGGAGAGGAGATACCTAATCATCATCTAACAGGGGAAGGGAAGGGAGAGGAGATACCTAATCATCATCTAACAGGGGAAGGGAGGGAGAGGAGATACCTAATCATCATCTAACAGGGGAAGGGAGGAGATACCTAATCATCATCTAACAGGGGAAGGGAGAGGAGATACCTAATCATCATCTAACAGGGAAGGGAGAGGAGAGGAGATACCTAATCATCATCTAACAGGGGAAGGGAGAGGAGAGGAGATACCTAATCATCATCTAACAGGCGGAGGGAGAGGAGATACCTAATCATCATCTAACAGGGGAAGGGAGAGGAGAGGAGATACCTAATCATCATCTAACAGGGGAAGGGAGAGGAGAGATACCTAATCATCATCTAACAGGGGAAGGGAGAGGAGAGGAGATACCTAATCATCATCTAACAGGGGGGAAGGGAGATACCTAATCATCATCTAACAGGGGAAGGGAGGGAGATACCTAATCATCATCTAACAGGGGAAGGGAGAGGAGAGGAGATACCTAATCATCATCTAACAGGGGAAGGGAAGGAGAGGAGATACCTAATCATCATCTAACAGGGGAAGGGAGAGATACCTAATCATCATCTAACAGGGGAGGGAGAGATACCTAATCATCATCTAACAGGGGGAAGGGAATCATCATCTAACAGGGGAGGAGAGGAGATACCTAATCATCATCTAACAGGGGAAGGGAAGAGGAGAGGAGATACAATCATCATCTAACAGGGGAAGGGAGAGGAGATACCTAATCATCATCTAACAGGGAAGGGAGGGAAGGGAAGGGAGGAGGAGATACCTAATCATCATCTAACAGGGGAAGGGAGAGGAGAGGAGATACCTAATCATCATCTAACAGGGGGGAAGGGAGAGGAGATACCTAATCATCATCTAACAGGGGAAGGGAAGGAGAGGAGATACCTAATCATCATCTAACAGGGGAAGGGAAGGAGAGGAGATACCTAATCATCATCTAACAGGGGAAGGGAGAGGGGAGAGGAGATACCTAATCATCATCTAACAGGGGAAGGGAGAGGAGAGGAGATACCTAATCATCATCTAACAGGGGAAGGGAGAGGAGAGGAGATACCTAATCATCATCTAACAGGGAAGGGAGGAGGAGATACCTAATCATCATCTAACAGGGAAGGAGAGGGAGAGGAGATACCTAATCATCATCTAACAGGGGAAGGGAGAGGAGAGGAGATAATCATCATCTAACAGGGGAAGGGAAGGGAGAGGAGATACCTAATCATCATCTAACAGGGGAAGGGAGATAGGGGGAGGGAGGAGATACCTAATCATCATCTAACAGGGGAAGGGAGAGGAGAGGAGATACCTAATCATCATCTAACAGGGGAAGGGAAGGGAGGAGATACCTAATCATCATCTAACAGGGGGAAGGGAGAGGAGATACCTAATCATCATCTAACAGGGGAAGGGAGAGGAGATACCTAATCATCATCTAACAGGGGAAGGGAGAGGAGATACCTAATCATCATCTAACAGGGGAAGGGAGGAGAGAGATACCTAATCATCATCATCTAACAGGGGAAGGGAAGGAGAGGAGATACAATCATCATCTAACAGGGGAAGGGAGAGGAGAGGAGATACCTAATCATCATCTAACAGGGGAAGGGAGAGGAGATACCTAATCATCATCTAACAGGGGAAGGGAGGGAGAGGAGATACCTAATCATCATCTAACAGGGGAAGGAGAGGAGATACCTAATCATCATCTAACAGGGGAAGGGAGAGGAGATACCTAATCATCATCTAACAGGGAAGGGAGAGGAGAGGAGATACCTAATCATCATCTAACAGGGGAAGGGAGGGAGAGGAGATACCTAATCATCATCTAACAGGGGAAGGGAAGGAGAGGAGATACCTAATCATCATCTAACAGGGGAAGGGAGAGGAGATACCTAATCATCATCTAACAGGGGAAGGGAAGGGAGAGGAGATACCTAATCATCATCTAACAGGGGAAGGGAGAGGAGGAGATACCTAATCATCATCTAACAGGGGAAGGGAAGGGAGAGGAGATACCTAATCATCATCTAACAGGGGAAGGGAAGGAGAGGAGATACCTAATCATCATCTAACAGGGGAAGGGAGAGGAGATACCTAATCATCATCTAACAGGGGAAGGGAGAGAGAGATACCTAATCATCATCTAACAGGGGAAGGGGAGAGATAGGGGGGAGGGAGATACCTAATCATCATCTAACAGGGGAAGGGAAGGGAGAGGAGATACCTAATCATCATCTAACAGGGGAAGGGAGAGGAGAGGAGATACCTAATCATCATCTAACAGGGGAAGGGAGAGGGAGAGGAGATACCTAATCATCATCTAACAGGGGAAGGGAGAGAGAGATACCTAATCATCATCTAACAGGGGAAGGAGAGGAGGAGATACCTAATCATCATCTAACAGGGAAGGGAAGGAGAGGGAGAGGAGATACCTAATCATCATCTAACAGGGGAAGGGAGAGGAGATACCTAATCATCATCTAACAGGGGAAGGGAAGGGGGGAGGGAGGAGATACCTAATCATCATCTAACAGGGGAAGGGAAGGAGAGGAGATACCTAATCATCATCTAACAGGGGGGAAGGAGGAACAGGGAAGGGAAGGGAGAGGAGATACCTAATCATCATCTAACAGGGGAAGGGAAGGGAGAGGAGATACCTAATCATCATCTAACAGGGGAAGGGAGAGGAGATACCTAATCATCATCTAACAGGGGAAGGGAGAGGAGATACCTAATCATCATCTAACAGGGGAAGGGAGAGGAGAGGAGATACCTAATCATCATCTAACAGGGGAAGGGAAGGGAGAGGAGATACCTAATCATCATCTAACAGGGGAAGGGAGAGGGAGATACCTAATCATCATCTAACAGGGGAAGGGAGAGGAGATACCTAATCATCATCTAACAGGGGAAGGGAAGGGAGAGGAGATACCTAATCATCATCTAACAGGGGAAGGGAAGGAGGAGATACCTAATCATCATCTAACAGGGAAGGGAGAGGAGATACCTAATCATCATCTAACAGGGGAAGGGAAGGGAGGAGATACCTAATCATCATCTAACAGGGGAAGGGAGAGAGGAGATACCTAATCATCATCTAACAGGGGAAGGGAAGGAGAGGAGATACCTAATCATCATCTAACAGGGGAAGGGAGAGGGAGATACCTAATCATCATCTAACAGGGGAAGGGAGAGGGAGATACCTAATCATCATCTAACAGGGGGGAAGGGAGAGGAGATACCTAATCATCATCTAACAGGGGAAGGGAGGGAGAGGAGATACCTAATCATCATCTAACAGGGGAAGGGAGAGAGGAGATACCTAATCATCATCTAACAGGGAAGGGAGAGAGGAGATACCTAATCATCATCTAACAGGGGAAGGGAGAGGAGAGGAGATACCTAATAATCATCTAACAGGGGAAGGGAGAGGAGAGGAGATACCTAATCATCATCTAACAGGGGAAGGGAGAGGAGATACCTAATCATCATCTAACAGGGGAAGGGAAGGGAGAGGAGATACCTAATCATCATCTAACAGGGGAAGGGAAGGGAGAGGAGATACCTAATCATCATCTAACAGGGGAAGGGAGAGGGGGAAGGGAAGGAGAGGAGATACCTAATCATCATCTAACAGGGAAGGGAAGGGAGAGGAGATACCTAATCATCATCTAACAGGGGAAGGGAGAGGAGATACCTAATCATCATCTAACAGGGGAAGGAGAGGAGATACCTAATCATCATCTAACAGGGGAAGGGAGAGAGAGATACCTAATCATCATCTAACAGGGGAAGGGAAGGAGGGGGAAGGGAGAGGAGATACCTAATCATCATCTAACAGGGGAAGGGAAGGAGAGGAGATACCTAATCATCATCTAACAGGGGAAGGAGGGGATAGGGAAGGGAGAGGAGATACCTAATCATCATCTAACAGGGGAAGGGAGAGGAGATACCTAATCATCATCTAACAGGGGAAGGAAGGGAGAGGAGATCAATCATCATCTAACAGGGGAAGGGAAGGAGAGGAGATACCTAATCATCATCTAACAGGGGAAGGGAAGGGAGAGGAGATACCTAATCATCATCTAACAGGGGAAGGGGAGAGGAGATACCTAATCATCATCTAACAGGGGAAGGGAGAGGAGATACCTAATCATCATCTAACAGGGGAAGGGAGGGAGAGGAGATACCTAATCATCATCTAACAGGGGAAGGGAGAGGAGATACCTAATCATCATCTAACAGGGGAAGGGAGAGGAGATACCTAATCATCATCTAACAGGGGAAGGGAAGGGAGAGGAGATACCTAATCATCATCTAACAGGGGAAGGGAGAGGAGAGGAGATACCTAATCATCATCTAACAGGGAAGGGAGGGAGAAGGAGAGGAGATACCTAATCATCATCTAACAGGGGAAGGGAAGGAGAGGAGATACCTAATCATCATCTAACAGGGGAAGGGAAGGGAGAGGAGATACCTAATCATCATCTAACAGGGGAAGGAAAGGAGAGGAGATACCTAATCATCATCTAACAGGGGAAGGGAGAGGAGATACCTAATCATCATCTAACAGGGGGGAGAGGAGGGAAGGGAGAGGAGATACCTAATCATCATCTAACAGGGGAAGGGAAGGGAGAGGAGATACCTAATCATCATCTAACAGGGATACCTAATCATCATCTAACAGGGGAAGGGAAGGAGAGGAGATACCTAATCATCATCTAACAGGGGAAGGGAGAGGAGAGGGGAAGGAGAGGAGATACCTAATCATCATCTAACAGGGGAAGGGAAGGAGGAGATACCTAATCATCATCTAACAGGGGAAGGGAAGGAGGAGATACCTAATCATCATCTAACAGGGGAAGGGAGAGGGAGATACCTAATCATCATCTAACAGGGGAAGGGAGAGGAGATACCTAATCATCATCTAACAGGGAAGGGAGAGGAGATACCTAATCATCATCTAACAGGGGAAGGGAGAGGAGATACCTAATCATCATCTAACAGGGGAAGGGAGAGGAGATACCTAATCATCATCTAACAGGGGAAGGGAGAGATAGATACCTAATCATCATCTAACAGGGGAAGGGAGAGGAGATACCTAATCATCATCTAACAGGGGAAGGAGAGGAGATACCTAATCATCATCTAACAGGGGAAGGGAGAGGAGATACCTAATCATCATCTAACAGGGGAAGGGAAGGAGAGGAGATACCTAATCATCATCTAACAGGGAAGGGAAGGGAGAGGAGATACCTAATCATCATCTAACAGGGGAAGGGAAGGAGAGGAGATACCTAATCATCATCTAACAGGGGAAGGGAAGGGAGAGGAGATACCTAATCATCATCTAACAGGGGAAGGGAGAGGAGATACCTAATCATCATCTAACAGGGAAGGGAGGGAGATACCTAATCATCATCTAACAGGGGAAGGGAGGGAGAGGAGATACCTAATCATCATCTAACAGGGGGAAGGAGAGGAGATACCTAATCATCATCTAACAGGGGAAGGGAGAATCATCATCTAACAGAGAGGAGATACCTAATCATCATCTAACAGGGGAAGGGAGAGAGGAGATACCTAATCATCATCTAACAGGGGAAGGGAAGGAGAGGAGATACCTAATCATCATCTAACAGGGGAAGGGAAGGGAGAGGAGATACCTAATCATCATCTAACAGGGGAAGGGAAGGGGAGAGATACCTAATCATCATCTAACAGGGGAAGGGAAGGGAGAGGAGATACCTAATCATCATCTAACAGGGAAGGGAGAGGAGAGGAGATACCTAATCATCATCTAACAGGGGAAGGGAGAGGAGAGGAGATACCTAATCATCATCTAACAGGGGAAGGGAGAGAGAGATACCTAATCATCATCTAACAGGGGAAGGGAGAGGAGATACCTAATCATCATCTAACAGGGGAAGGGAGAGGAGATACCTAATCATCATCTAACAGGGGAAGGGAGGGGGATACCTAATCATCATCTAACAGGGGAAGGAGGGAGATACCTAATCATCATCTAACAGGGGGAAGGGAGAGGAGATACCTAATCATCATCTAACAGGGGAAGGGAAGGAGAGGAGATACCTAATCATCATCTAACAGGGAAGGGAAGGGAGAGGAGATACCTAATCATCATCTAACAGGGGAAGGGAAGGGAGAGGAGATACCTAATCATCATCTAACAGGGGAAGGGAGGAGAGGAGATACCTAATCATCATCTAACAGGGGAAGGGAGGAGAGGAGATACCTAATCATCATCTAACAGGGGAAGGAAGGGAGAGGAGATACCTAATCATCATCTAACAGGGGAAGGGAAGGGAGAGGAGATACCTAATCATCATCTAACAGGGGGGAAGAGAGGAGATACCTAATCATCATCTAACAGGGGAAGGGAAGGGGGAGAGGAGATACCTAATCATCATCTAACAGGGGAAGGGAAGGGAGAGGAGATACCTAATCATCATCTAACAGGGGAAGGAAGGGAGAGGAGATACCTAATCATCATCTAACAGGGGAAGGGAGAGGAGATACCTAATCATCATCTAACAGGGAAGGGAAGGAGAGGAGATACCTAATCATCATCTAACAGGGGAAGGGAGGGAGAGGAGATACCTAATCATCATCTAACAGGGGAAGGGAAGGGAGAGGAGATACCTAATCATCATCTAACAGGGGAAGGGAAGGGAGAGGAGATACCTAATCATCATCTAACAGGGGAAGGGAAGGGAAGGGAGATACCTAATCATCATCTAACAGGGAAGGGAGAGGAGATACCTAATCATCATCTAACAGGGGAAGGGAGGAGAGGAGATACCTAATCATCATCTAACAGGGAAGGGAAGGGGAAGGGAGATACCTAATCATCATCTAACAGGGGAAGGGAGAGATACCTAATCATCATCTAACAGGGGAAGGGAAGGAGAGGAGATACCTAATCATCATCTAACAGGGGAAGGGAAGGGAGAGGAGATACCTAATCATCATCTAACAGGGAAGGGACAGGGAGAGGAGATACCTAATCATCATCTAACAGGGGAAGGGAGAGGAGATACCTAATCATCATCTAACAGGGGAAGGGAGAGGAGATACCTAATCATCATCTAACAGGGGAAGGGAAGGGAGAGGAGATACCTAATCATCATCTAACAGGGGAAGGGAAGGGAGAGGAGATACCTAATCATCATCTAACAGGGGAAGGAAGGGATCATCATCTAACAGGGAAGGAGAGGAGATACCTAATCATCATCTAACAGGGGAAGGGAAGGGAGAGGAGATACCTAATCATCATCTAACAGGGGAGGGAGATACCTAATCATCATCTAACAGGGGAAGGGAGAGGAGATACCTAATCATCATCTAACAGGGGAAGGGAAGGGAGAGGAGATACCTAATCATCATCTAACAGGGGAAGGGAGAGGAGAGGAGATACCTAATCATCATCTAACAGGGGAAGGGAAGGGAGAGGAGATACCTAATCATCATCTAACAGGGGAAGGGAAGGGAGAGGAGATACCTAATCATCATCTAACAGGGGAAGGGAGAGGAGATACCTAATCATCATCTAACAGGGGAAGGGAAGGGAGATACCTAATCATCATCTAACAGGGGAAGGAGATACCTAATCATCATCTAACAGGGGAAGGGAGAGGAGATACCTAATCATCATCTAACAGGGGAAGGGAAGGAGATACCTAATCATCATCTAACAGGGGAAGGGATACCTAATCATCATCTAACAGGGGAAGGGAAGGAGAGGAGATACCTAATCATCATCTAACAGGGGGAAGGGGGAGGGAAGGAGAGGAGATACCTAATCATCATCTAACAGGGGAAGGGAGAGAGGAGATACCTAATCATCATCTAACAGGGGAAGGGAAGGGAGGAGATACCTAATCATCATCTAACAGGGAAGGGAGGGATACCTAATCATCATCTAACAGGGGAAGGGAGGGAGAGGAGATACCTAATCATCATCTAACAGGGGGGAAGGAGGAGATACCTAATCATCATCTAACAGGGAAGGGAAGGGAGAGGAGATACCTAATCATCATCTAACAGGGGAAGGGAAGGAGAGAGGAGATACCTAATCATCATCTAACAGGGGGGAAGGGAGAGGAGATACCTAATCATCATCTAACAGGGGAAGGGAGAGGAGATACCTAATCATCATCTAACAGGGGGAAGGGAGAGGAGGGGGAAGGGAGAGGAGATACCTAATCATCATCTAACAGGGGAAGGGAAGGGAGAGGAGATACCTAATCATCATCTAACAGGGAAGGGAGAGGAGAGGAGATACCTAATCATCATCTAACAGGGAAGGGAAGGGAGAGGAGATACCTAATCATCATCTAACAGGGAAGGGAAGGAGAGGAGATACCTAATCATCATCTAACAGGGGAAGGGAAGGGAGAGGAGATACCTAATCATCATCTAACAGGGAAGGGAAGGAGAGGAGATACCTAATCATCATCTAACAGGGGAAGGGAGAAGATACCTAATCATCATCTAACAGGGAAGGGAGAGGAGATACCTAATCATCATCTAACAGGGGAAGGGAGAGGAGATACCTAATCATCATCTAACAGGGAAGGGAGAGGAGATACCTAATCATCATCTAACAGGGGAAGGGAAGGGAGAGGAGATACCTAATCATCATCTAACAGGGGAAGGGAAGGGAGGGAGATACCTAATCATCATCTAACAGGGGGAAGGGAGAGGAGATACCTAATCCTAATCATCAACAGGGGAAGGGAAGGAAGGGATACCTAATCATCATCTAACAGGGGAAGGAGAGGGAGAGATACCTAATCATCATCTAACAGGGGAAGGGAGAGGAGATACCTAATCATCATCTAACAGGGGAAGGGAGAGGAGATACCTAATCATCATCTAACAGGGGAAGGGAAGGGAGGGAGATACCTAATCATCATCTAACAGGGGAAGGGAGGAGGAGATACCTAATCATCATCTAACAGGGGAAGGGAAGGGAGAGGAGATACCTAATCATCATCTAACAGGGGAAGGGAGAGGAGATACCTAATCATCATCTAACAGGGGAAGGGAGGGAGGGAGATACCTAATCATCATCTAACAGGGGAAGGGAAGGGAGAGGAGATACCTAATCATCATCTAACAGGGAAGGGAAGGGAGAGGAGATACCTAATCATCATCTAACAGGGGAAGGGAGAGGAGATACCTAATCATCATCTAACAGGGGAAGGAAGGGAGAGGAGATACCTAATCATCATCTAACAGGGAAGGGAGAGGAGATACCTAATCATCATCTAACAGGGAAGGGAGGAGGAGATACCTAATCATCATCTAACAGGGGAAGGGAAGGGAGAGGAGATACCTAATCATCATCTAACAGGGGAAGGAGAGGAGAATCATCATCTAACAGGGGGGAAGGGAGAGGAGATACCTAATCATCATCTAACAGGGAAGGGAGAGGAGATACCTAATCATCATCTAACAGGGGAAGGGAGAGGAGAGGAGATACCTAATCATCATCTAACAGGGGAAGGGAAGGGAGAGGAGATACCTAATCATCATCTAACAGGGAAGGGAGAGGAGATACCTAATCATCATCTAACAGGGGAAGGGAAGGAGAGGAGATACCTAATCATCATCTAACAGGGAAGGGGGAGAGGAGATACCTAATCATCATCTAACAGGGGGAAGGATACCTAATCATCATCTAACAGGGAAGGGAGGAGATACCTAATCATCATCTAACAGGGAAGGGAGAGGAGATACCTAATCATCATCTAACAGGGAAGGGGGAGAGGAGATACCTAATCATCATCTAACAGGGAAGGAGGGAGAGGAGATACCTAATCATCATCTAACAGGGGAAGGGAAGGGAGAGGAGATACCTAATCATCATCTAACAGGGGAAGGGAAGGGAGAGGAGATACCTAATCATCATCTAACAGGGGAAGGGAAGGGAGAGGAGATACCTAATCATCATCTAACAGGGGGGGAAGGGAGAGGAGATACCTAATCATCATCTAACAGGGGAAGGGAGAGGGAGAGGAGATACCTAATCATCATCTAACAGGGAAGGAGAGGAGATACCTAATCATCATCTAACAGGGAAGGGAAGAGGAGATACCTAATCATCATCTAACAGGGAAGGAAGGAGAGGAGATACCTAATCATCATCTAACAGGGGAAGGGAAGGAGGAGATACCTAATCATCATCTAACAGGGGAAGGATACCTAATCATCATCTAACAGGGGAAGGAGAGGAGATACCTAATCATCATCTAACAGGGAAGGGGAGAGGAGATACCTAATCATCATCTAACAGGGGAAGGGAGAGGAGATACCTAATCATCATCTAACAGGGGAAGGGAGAGGAGATGGCCTAATCATCATCTAACAGGGAAGAAGGGAGAGGAGATACCTAATCATCATCTAACAGGGGAAGGGAAGGGAGAGGAGATACCTAATCATCATCTAACAGGGGAAGGGGAAGGGAGAGGAGATACCTAATCATCATCTAACAGGGGAAGGGAAGGGAGAGGAGATACCTAATCATCATCTAACAGGGGAAGGGAAGGGAGAGGAGATACCTAATCATCATCTAACAGGGGAAGGGAGAGGAGAGACCTAATCATCATCTAACAGGGAAGGGGAAGGGAGAGGGAGATACCTAATCATCATCTAACAGGGGAAGGAGAGGGGAAGGGGAGAGGGGAGATGCCTAATCTCATCATCTAACAGGGGGAAGGGAGAGGAGATACCTAATCATCATCTAACAGGGGAAGGAAGAGAGGGAGATACCTAATCATCATCTAACAGGGGAAGGGAGAGGAGAATCATCTAAGGGAGGGAGGAGATACCCTAATCATCATCTAACAGGGGAAGGGAAGGAGATACCTAATCATCATCTAACAGGGAAGGGAAGGAGAGGAGATACCTAATCATCATCTAACAGGGGAAGGGAAGGGAGGAGATACCTAATACATCATCTAACAGGGGAAGGGAAGGAGAGGAGATACTAATCATCATCTAACAGGGAAGAAGGAGAGGACTAATCATCATCTAACAGGGAAGGGAGAGGAATACCTAATCATCATCTAACAGGGAAGGGAAGGAGAGGAGATACCTAATCATCATCTAACAGGGGAAGGGAGAGGGGAAGGGAGAGGAGATACCTAATCATCATCTAACAGGGGAAGGAGAGGAGATACCTAATCATCATCTAACAGGGAGGGAAGGAGAGGAGATACCTAATCATCATCTAACAGGGAAGGAAGGGAGAGGAGATACCTAATCATCATCTAACAGGGAAGGGAAGGAGAGGAGATACCTAATCATCATCTAACAGGGGAAGGGAAGGGAGAGGAGATACCTAATCATCATCTAACAGGGAAGGAGAGGGAGAGGAGATGAATCATCATCTAACAGGGGAAGGGAGAGATACCTAATCATCATCTAACAGGGAAGAGAGGAGATACCTAATCATCATCTAACAGGGAAGGAGGGAGAGGAATACTAATCATCATCTAACAGGGAAGGAAGGAAGGGAGGAATCATCATCTAACTAAATCATCATCTAACAGGGGAAGGGAGATACCTAATCATCATCTAACAGGAGAGGAGGAGATACCTAATCATCATCTAACAGGGGAAGGGAAGGGAGAGGAGATACCTAATCATCATCTAACAGGGGAAGGAGAGGAGATACCTAATCAAGGAGGAGGAGATACCTAATCATCATCTAACAGGGAAGGGAAGGAGAGGAGATACCTAATCATCATCTAACAGGGGAAGGGAAGGGAGAGGAGATACCTAATCATCATCTAACAGGGGAAGGGAGGGAGATACCTAATCATCATCTAACAGGGAAGGGAGAGGAGATACCTAATCATCATCTAACAGGGGGAAGGAGAGGAGATACCTAATCATCATCTAACAGGGGAAGGGAGAGGAGATACTAATCATCATCTAATGGGAAGGGAGAGGGAGATACCTAATCTCATCATCTAACAGGGAAGGGAAGGAGATACTAATCATCATGTCTAACAGGGAAGGGAAGGGAGAGGAGATACCTAATCATCATCTAACAGGGAAGGGAGAGGAGATACCTAATCATCATCTAACAGAGGAAGAGAGATACCTAATCATCATCTAACAGGGGAAGGGAGAGGGAGATACCTAATCATCATCTAACAGGGGAAGGGAGAGGAGATACCTAATCATCATCTAACAGGGAAGGGAAGGGAGAGGATACCTAATCATCATCTAACAGGGGAAGGGAGAGGAGATACCTAATCATCATCTAACAGGGGAAGGGAGAGGAGAGAGATACCTAATCATCATCTAACAGGGAAGGGAAGGAGAGGAGATACCTAATCATCATCTAACAGGGGAAGGGAAGAGGAGAGGAGATACCTAATCATCCATCTAACAGGGAAGGGAGAGAGGGAGATACCTAATCATCATCTAGGAAGGGAAGGGAGAGGAGATGCCTAATCAATCATTCTAACAGGGGAAGGGAGAGGAGGAGATACCTAATCATCATCTAACAGGGGAGGGAAGAATCATCTAACAGGAAGGGAGAGATACCTAATCATCATCTAACAGGGGAAGGGAGAGGAGAGGAGATACCTAATCATCATCTAACAGGGGAAGGGAGAGGAGATACCTAATCATCATCTAACAGGAGGGGGGAGAGGAGATACCTAATCATCATCTAACAGGGAAGGAGAGAGGAGATACCTAATCATCATCTAACAGGGGAAGGGAGGGAGAGGAGATACCTAATCATCATCTAACAGGGGAAGGGAAGGGAGAGGAGATACCTAATCATCATCTAACAGGGAAGGAAGGGAGATACCTAATCATCATCTAACAGGGAAGGAGAGGAGATACCTAATCATCATCTAACAGGGGAAGGAAGGAAGGAGATACCTAATCATCATCTAACAGGGAAGGGGAAGGAGAGGGAGAGATACCTAATCATCATCTAACAGGGAAGGAAGGAGAGGAGATACCTAATCATCATCTAACAGGGGAAGGGAGGAGAGGAGATACCTAATCATCATCTAACAGGGGAAGGGAGAGGAGATACCTAATCATCATCTAACAGGGGAAGGGAGAGGAGATACCTAATCATCATCTAACAGGGGAGGGAGAGGAGATACCTA